>NW_022280196.1:86885-106712 GCF_004355925.1 Anarrhichthys ocellatus
CAACTACAACACCTTCAACTACGCCAACCACCACAACTCCTACAACACATACAACTACGCCAACCACCACAACTCCTACAACAACTACAACACCTTCAACTACGCCAACTACCACAACTCCTACAACAACTACAACACCTTCAACTACGCCAACCACCACAACTCCTACAACTCCTACAACACCTTCAACTACGCCAACCACAACTCCTACTACAACACCTTCAACTACAACACCTTCAACTACGCCAACCACCACAACTGAAACAACTACAACACCTTCAACTACGCCAACCACCACAACTCCTACAACTACAACACCTTCAACTACGCCAACCACCACAACTCCTATCACAACTCCTACCACAACTGAAACAACTACTACAACTCCAGCAACTTCTACTATCACCTCACCAGCCACAAATACGTTACCTGTAGTGACAGAAGAAACCTCCTCGCATCCACCTACTAAACCACTTTGCTCTTGCCTTCATAATGGTACATCTTTCAACCCTGGTAAGTTCAGCTTAATAAAGACCTTGTCCTCCACATCATCTTATCAAGACTTAAGTACCTTATTTTACATTTAGAATGTTTTAAACCAACCAGACAGTTTTATTGAACAATTAATGTGTTAGAAAACTAAAGTTTCATTGCTCTGACAGTGACATCGGTACAACAAATTCAGGGCAGGAAACATGAGTCAGATGATCAGAAAGATTGGAAATACAGTAGCCAAACGTGTAAAGGAAGTTGAATGGCTTAGATATTACAAATTGACCCCTTTTCTGTTGATAAACATAATAACATAGTTATGTGGATGGAGCATAGGGGGAGGCAGAATAATTCTCTGAACCTGTTACTTAACACTGGCGAGCAAGTCCTGCTCTTTTTCATAATTGCTGAAGAAACGAGTTTCTCTCAATGTTTACAGTTACTCACTCTTCGAGACCACAAGTGTTACTTCAGAAAGATAATATCAACCAAAAGGACGACCATAGTAGCCGACCCCTACGCTGCTGGCAATCACATTAGGGAAGAAGGCAGATGGGAGCTCCGTGGCTTAGTTAGCTTGTCCATTTTCACTGCTGGCTAGTGAGCTAGCTAGTCTCTGGAGCTTCCGCCTGCTCTTCTCCCGTCAAAGGATTCTTAGCAGAGAGGAGTTAGGTATATGGACCACAGACCTAGCCCTGCTGCAGATCACTAGCCTTCTGTGGGGTTAATTTTTTTGTAATTAGTACATATACATCTGTGTGATCTGTGTGCTATATGATAGCCTCTCTCATAGATTAAATCACATCGTGATATGTGATGTGTGGTTGTCGTATGTTTCAACAATCTTCCTGTGCCTAATTTTCAGGCTCCATAGTTTACAATGTGACGGACGATGATGGCCAATGTTACATAGGATACTGCAATGCGAGCTGTCATGTAGTACCCAAACACATACTGTGTCCTATATTGTGTGTTACTGTAACACCTCCAAGACAGGTACTTCTTTATTTCCATTCTATACATATTTAACTGTGTTTTTATATGCAATTGTTAAGCAGTACTGCTCAATCTTTAAAATGCTATCATTACATTTGCTTTGCATGACTAATTAATAGGTTATTATATATATACACCAGCCTTCTCTTTTCTCTATAATTCCAATCTATTGTTGTCCTTACAGAATGGTGAAGTTTGGCTGGAGAGTGAATGTGTTATAGGAACATGTAACGATGGCGAGGTGACGTATAACAAAAAGCCATGTACACCTCCAAAGCCTATAGTGTGCGCAAATAATTTCCCTCCTGTTGAAGTGCTGGATGCTGAAGGATGCTGCCCCCAGCTGGAATGCCAATGTAAGTCTGACCGCCTAAAATATTGCTTGGTCTGCAATATTCTGTTTTTTAAAATGCTACTTATATTTAATTCAACTATGGACATTATGTCTCAGATGATACCAGCTTACTTGAAATGTTATTTTAAAAATATTGTATATGTGTCATATGAAGGTACCTGCTACGGTTGGGGAGACCCCCATTATGTCACCTTCGATGGAACCTACTATGATTTTCAAGGCAACTGTTCCTACTGGCTGATGAAAGAGATCTCGCCCAAATACAACTTCAGTGTTATGATTGATAACTACTACTGTGGTGATGGCTTATCCTGTCCTCAGTCCATCACCGTCTTCTATCAAAGCTACAAGATCTATATTATACAGAAGGATATCAATGGCAATTTCACAAATGAGGTACGTACATGGCACTATTAACTTTCTCCATTCTTAATTCAAACTCTAGTCATGATCCTAGCAGCATTAAGCCTGAATCGAATTCATTCAACTTTCTTTGTTTTGTAAAGAAGGGCTAACTGTAGGTGCATTGAACCTTACAAAGAAGTCTTTAAATGGTTATTTGTGACGTTTATATCACATTGCTTTTTTTTAGATTTCTGTGAATGACAAGCGTGTAAGTCCTGCGTACCAGAATGATGACTTCCGTATAATCACCACCGGCATTGAAACAGTGCTTGTCATCCCTAAAATCCATGCCAAGGTCACCTTCTCTGGGCTCATTTTCGGTATCTATCTGCCCTATAGTGAATTTGCCGGCAACACCGTGGGACAGTGTGGTGAGTCCTGCAGTTGAAAGGGATAGCATCTTACTGTATGTTGAGTTTGAACAGCAGTTGATAAATGACATGCTTACCATTTGTATATGTTGTGAAATCAATACTTATAGCAGATAAAACATTTTGTACCTATTTAAAACATTATGCAATCAACATGATTTATAATGAGGGTTTCTCTAGGCACATGTGACAACAACCGGACAGATGACTGCATGTTGCCTAGTGGCAAAATAGATCCTTCATGTCCTGACATGGCACATGAGTGGCATGCTAATGACACTGACTGTGACCGAGTTTACCCGACACCATCACCTCCGCCTGATGACTGCAATACAACCATCTGTGACATCATCAAAAGCAGGTAAGAGGAACAGGGGAAAACAAGCCAGAAATTACACCGTTCATCTGAAACATTCAATTTAATTCCCATTATTTGTGTAGTCCAAAATTGTAAACTGGCCTCAGAGGGCTTTACAAAGGCACATGCCATCTTCTGTCCTTGCACCGTTGCATCGGAAAGGGACCCACCCCACTCTAAAAAAAAGAAGAAACCTCTGGGAGAGTAACAGAGAATGTATCCCTCTCCTATGGACAGAAGTGCACTAGATGTCACGTGTACAGAATGAACATACTGTAAGAGAACATAGTCATAGTCAACATAGTACTCCATAGTCAACTCCTATAACATTAATTATGCATATGAGCGTAGTAATACGTAGTAATTAGCACCAATAATATCAAAATAGGATAACAGCAGCAGTGGTTGTAATAGAAAAACAGTGGGTGACTGTGGTTTAGTGGCAGGTTGTCCATCAATCAGAGGATTGGTCATTTGACATGGAACGGCTCTGCTAGTCCACGAACTAAAAAATATTCTTCCTTCATCTTAGTGCTTTCCAGCTCACCGATGTTCTTCAAGTATCATGCAAGCTTTGTGGCTCTTTCCATCACCGGCATGTTATATCTGAATAAAGCCACAACAGCATTTAGATAACAGACACGTCTCTCTGAATGACAAAAAGCCATTACTTTAACAGACAGATGAACTGTTACAGATTATATAGCAGAAAAAGCTTTGAAACAAACCTGACAAGCAACACATTCCTGGTTTATTCACGTGTCTTGATAACGTGTAATGATGCATTCAGATTGTGTAAAGTGTCCATACTGATGACAAATCCCATGTTCCCCAGTGTGTTTGAGAGTTGCCACAAGAAGATTGACTACGATCCATTTGTTTTGGCCTGTGAGTTTGACGTTTGCCACATGAACATTAATCACATTGGCTGCACCAGCTTACAAACCTATGCTGATGCCTGTGCTCAGGCTGGAGTTTGTATTGACTGGAGGAATGCCACCAATGGAATCTGTGGTATGTAACCAGAATATGTGATGTTAAAGTCAAGCACTATTTCTATTACTTATCATTTCACTGACAATACAACAGCAATGAGCTCAACTAAAAATCATGATATGTTCTCTCTTCATGTCTTAATAGAATATAAATGCCCGAGTCCCAAAGTGTATCGGGCCTGTGGCCCTCAGGTGGAGTCTACCTGTGAATCCTGGTACGGCAGTTCACCAACACATTGGAGTCAATTCATTTATGCTTTGACTCACATACTGTACAACATCAAGGCGTGGCCTTCACATAATATGTTGTTGTGTCTGCAGGTACAACGAGAAATTCATCTTGACTGACAATGAGTTTAGTGCCATGACAAGCATGGAGCTGGAGGGTTGCTTCTGTCCAAATGGAACCTTCCTCCTCTCTGCAAGCTCTAATCAATGTGTGCCCACCTGTGGTAAGACAGCAATACTGCACGGCAAGAGCTACGTCGCATTTAAGAATGTGCATCACTTTTTGATGGCCTTTTGTGACCAAGTCAAAACTTATACAGTTCGTATCCTTTAGTGAGGATGTAGAGGTCAGAGGAATCAACTGCTAGCTTTCCATTCTGTGTGTGCACTGAAATACAATCCAGTGTTCACACAGCGTCCTGAGAAACTAATACCAGCCGATCAGCAACAGAGGGAGATCCTGCCTGTGCACAGGACAGGGGGAAGGCCATGGATGTATCCAGGCAGTGGGAGCGAGAGGGATGGTAACATCTGGAGGGGGATGTTTGTTGTCATTCACCGCTTTTCAGAAATGTCAACTGCCCACTTCTGCTTCGCTGCTTTAGTCCACTTTAGTATGTCTATGTATATTTAGCTTACGGTGGAGTAGACTGGTAGTCATTTAGGAAAGCTGAGACACAAACTGCTTTATGTTTTATATTTTTCTCTTAATAGAAATTTGTCGGCTGCCAAATGGAGAATGGACACACGTAAGTCATTTCACTACAATGCTAGTCCCTTTCTACTAACCTTTGTGACAGGCCAGTAAAGATGCCATGCCTCCTCCCATCTGCAATAAACATTGTGTCCTCAGGCCAATGCAACATGGATAGAAGGCTGTAAGGAGTGTATCTGTGAGGAGGACACACTGCAGGTCACATGCCGTCATGTCTCCTGTCCAACACTGCCGTCCCTCAGCTGTGACCAAGACGGGCAGGTCAAGGTCACGGACACGGTTGGCTGCTGTCAAGAGGAGAAGTGTGGTAAGTGAGCACCAAGAAGGACTCCTAATACTGTAGTCAACACATTCTGTATTTATTCATATATACTGTATTGTATATTCAACACAGCGTGTAATCCAGCCATTCTTGACAGGAGTATTGAGCATATCCCAGCATGCATTGAGTGAAACATCCTGAGCAGTACTTAATAACACAGCTACTGCGAATAATTTATTCTAATAATGTCCATAAAAGTTTAAATGAAATGAATAAAGCAATTGTCACCCCTTTAAATCACATCCCCAGTCATATTGTGTACTTATAACACAATCCAATGATCTCACCTTCCTGTAAAACAAGATATGAAGCTTCTTCTAACCAATATCAACCACATTTATTATGACCTCCATCCATCAATCAATCTGCAACTTTTACCAACAAGAGTAACTGTACACCGCTCTAACTTCCATCTCACTGGGACTTACACTTCTAGTATCAGACAGTGTGACAGGACACCTCTGATGCAGGGTTGTAAATGAAAGCTCCACCATGAAACTCTGTTCTGCCAATATCTGTTCATGTACCAGTTAAGGAAGCAGCTGATGGAGTTCTAATGTATGAACTATGTCTGCGAATATTTATAGCCAAATACAAAAACCGCTGTTCTTATTTACTGGTGTGAACATTCCCTCCTTCATTAAACAGAGTGCAATGTGACGCTGTGCCCTCCTGTGCTGACCTGTCCTGTTGGCTATACTCAGAGAATCACTATGGGAGTCTGCTGTTCCAATGTTACCTGCGGTGAGTGTGCTGTGCTTGTGCATGTTACTGTAACTGCACAGCCAGGTGTCATTGTTGCCACTGATTGTTGCGTCACATATAAAGATTATTGGTTGTTCTCTTTCCTTCACAGAGATTCAAAATGTGTGTGTTTTCCAAAACAATGTGTATCAGGTGAGACCTCATATCTACCATCTCTATGTGAAGCTGATGTGAAGTGATGACATTGCAACTTTAAAGAATAGGGAGATTGTAGGATTGTGTCATTGTTGAAAACAATTTGGTCATAACTCATGATCATCTAAATGTACAAAGCTGCTTTAGTGCGATATATAGGGAACAGCATATCAAACAGCAAGTTCGTTGAAGAGTGGGTGGAATGTGTGGATAGAGTGGATAAGGCTCAAATCTGCATGGAAATAAGTGTGTCCTAGAATCTCACTGTGAATCCAGGAGAAACAATATTTGCATGGTTGCGTCATGGTACACAGGTGGTTCACAAGTGCTTTATTAATAGAATGTTTGCACTAGATCTGCTGAGATGTAACATATAAGTAACAGTCACATTATGTGAGAGAATATCATCTCTAACAGACTAAAGCAGTCTCTCTTTTTAATGGAAAGTAGAATTCATGAGCTAAATTAAGATGGAATTAAATTGGGCTGGTTCAGGCCTACATAAGTCTACTCTGAACACACTCAGTGGCCACTGTACTGCTTAAACGTGTTAAACCTAATGCAATTCAAATCAATAGCTCAGCCATGAAATACACTCAAATGTATGAATACATAACTCTATGTTTATGACTGAAGTTGTAGTTTGCAGTGGCGCTGTACTGCACTGCATTACATTGAGTGGAGTTTCTAATGATTACAAGCAGGAGTAGGTATATCTCTGCTGACCTTCTCACCCTGTGCATCCAGGTTGGAGACCTGGTGCCCATGAAGCCATGTGAGAAGTGCAGCTGTAGTGAAAGGAAAGACGCCAGCAGCGGTTTTAACATAATAGAATGCGAGCCGATACCATGTGACACACACTGCCCTCTGGTAAGATGAGTCTCTGTCTTTCCCTCCCTCACTCAGACACTTACATTTGTTAAGTTTATTCTTGCATACTTTCTTCATGAGTCTATTGATGAGAACATTCATTTAACACATTTTTTGATTTTTCTTTCAAGATGAACAGTTAGCACTGGTGTCATGTATGTAGCACTTTAGAACATCTCTGACAGACCTGCTGTACTTTTCTTCCAGTCTGATTTTATTGCTTCTGGGAATGAGCAAATAACAGCAACACACTATGATAACACCACACATTACATTTGTATGGGTACATACAATTATGTCAATTGAGCAAAATCCTTGGGCACAAAAGAGCACAAAATGAATTTAGGGAGGGATGATTTTACTGAGTTGAACTGCCAGATGAGGGAGTATGCTACTGAAGCCTGCTTGAGGGCACCTTCTCTAATTCTACAGAGCTAAGCCTCTGACAGGTCATCTACAGGAACATGTGACCATGGTTCAGTTCACCATTTCAAAAGTCTTCTTTAAGACCATGAGATCACCTGCAGAATGTTTAAAGCTTAAAAGTGGTTTGTGTTCACTTGTTGGGACATTTTAAAGCACTAGTGCATGCATACAGATTCTGTATTTCGACCACGCACGTTAGTCGAGGCGGATTTGATTTGGCAATTTACTGCCATTGGAAGTAATGAAAATATGAGCTGGACTGTAAACTCAACAGTCAACCCTGAATCCCAAAAATACAATGCACCCAGAGCTTGTGTTGCTTTTACATGTTCATGCTGTTATATATTGTATATTGTTTGTTTGGTAAGTTAGTCTTCGTGTCTCTATTCAGGGTTATGAGTATCAGACCATCGCTGGCCAGTGCTGTGGGAAGTGTTTCCAAACAAGCTGTGTTGTCGTGCTGCCAAACTCCAACTTCACACACACAATACAGGTTGGTATATGTGTGTGTGTGTGTGTGTGTGGGAGAGAGCAAAATAGATTAGATTGGATATATCTATAAGGTCACTAAGATCTCCAAAAACTCTACTGTCTTTTAAATACAATAATAATGCTATTTGTTGTTTGTACATTTTGGCTTTGTCAGCATGACATATGACACAAATATGATGACAGCTCAAAAAAAAGCAAGTCACCCAATGCGTAATTAAAGATATTTAGCAGTTTATGTTCATCCACCAAGAGGTGTGGCACCTCCACAGCATACGAGAGAGAAGTAGATCAAACACTATTGTTATATCATTAGAATTGAGTATAATTTCTGCTTTTATTCTTTTAAAATGTACTGTATGTTAAAATCACTCTGATGACGACATCATGGGTTACCTTTGTTAATCAAGGCTCAAGTCTCTGTTGATTTGGATTCTATAGTGAAATAATCATCAACTATTTAAATGGTGTAGAACATTGACTAAAACATACAAAACCAAAGGTAGGTATGTCCCTTTAAGGTTAACTTTCCATGTCACAAGAATCAGCACAAATCAACAAGAGGTGAAGTGCATCTTCATCTGATGACACTAACAAATATAAAAACAAATTCAGACAAGTCAATGAGGAGGGAAAATGGAGGAGAAGGTTGAACGCGCTTCAACTGCCTCACAAGGATATCAGGCCTCTGATCCTCTCAGAACAGCTGATGTATCAGGAGAGACTTCAGAGAGTTGCTCCACAGTACGCTGGAGAACAAACACTCCAAGACTAACTTCTAGCGTCTTCATCACAGTCAACACAAAATAAAAAAAACAATCTGATGAAAATGCACTTGGTGTCAAAATGTCAAAATTAGTTGCTTTAAATTAGTGTGGTCCGATTTTCACCAAATCTCTCAAGTCTCATGTGTTTCACAGGGAGGCAGAAGAGCTCTGAGTCAAACAGAACAATCCACACATGTTCATCTGGACATGATAATATACTGACTGTAAAGCCCTCTGAGGCAAATTTGGGATTTGGGATTTTGGGCTACACAAAATAAATTGAATTGAATTGAAAGTGGCTCTGATCCAACATTATGTTCTGTTATTCTTTAGCCTGGCACCATCTGGACTCCTGCTGACAACCCCTGTGTGAAGTATGAGTGTGTGAAGATCGCTAATCAGTTCATCACCATAGAGGCCAAGATCAGCTGTCCTCCCTACGACCCTAAAGAATGCATACCGGTGACTGCACACACACACACACACACACACACACACACACACACACACACACCAACCAACCCTCATTATTGTAGCTTGATATTCTCTGAAGATGTGAGTACTTCAGGTTGGAATATAAAATGCATAACTGATGTCACGATGTTCATGTATAAGGAAAGGTGGTAGTGCCACCTGCAGTCTCATGTGAATCTCTACAACATGAACACATGACCCACAGAGTACTGATGTGAATGTGTGTCTCCTGCAGGGAACAGAGACCATAGCTCCGGACGGATGCTGCCTTGTCTGTATGTATTGCTTCCATGAGTTTTTCGTACCTATATGTTATTTATGCTCATGTGGCCGGACCACACTCTCTTCTCCCTCTGGTTACACTAACCCATGATGTCCATTAGAGCTTCTAATAATCATGATGTCTTGTTCATATAGGACTAAATAATGCATAATGAAGGTATCTGCAATACAATCCAATTATGGGGCTTATAGAAATGATCACCAAATCTAATGGTTCAGATGAGACTACATTCAAGGCATCATTGGTTTATTGAGCCTCTTCATTGATCTCAGTAGTTCAGATCCTACTCAGTTAGATCTATTTTACTTCTAAAAACAAAACTGAACAAAGTCAACTTTTCCATCAGGGTTTGCTCCCTAGAAAACCATGCGTAATTGTTCTTGCACCACAGTATTCAGTTTCTGTTCACAGATCTACGGTGGCCCTTAGAGCTCAACGCACTGAAAATCGACACAACAAAAGCAAAAGCGGAAAGATTTCACATACGCAGCATTTAGAAAACATTCACCAACTTGAAAACACACGAAAACATCAACTTTACGAGACAAATCGGTCTTTTTGTGTGTTGACAAGTTGGTGAAGATGTTTCTTCAATTGCTTGTGTCTGTTTGCAGTACTTTGCGCTTTCTTAAAATAAGATAAGATAAAATAAGATCAGATAATCCATTATTAGTGCCGCAGTGGGGCCAGAATCTATGATCTGCAAATCAGGTGAAATGAGATGTTTTTCCCTCTCAACATGTTTCTCTTGCCTGCTTCAGGTATTCCAAAGGGTCGGGTGTGCAACGTGTCCACCACTACTGTGTACCTGGAGAGCCAGGGCTGCCACTCCAAAGAACGGGTCAATGTGACAGCCTGTAGTGGAGCATGTGGCACCTTCACCTTGTGAGTCCCCCTCATGTCTCTTCCTTGTCCTCAGTGTCAGGGAATAGTCTTAATATTGTGTTTCAATTGTACTTTTATCACATTAAAGGAGCATTTACATAGCGCTGGGGAAACTAAGAGAGAAAAAAAGAATGGTCTTTACCAGTGTAGCAGAGGCCTGAGGGATCCTGACTTTAGTCAAGGATTCATTATTTAAATAACATGTAGTTGTTGCCTTCACCAGGCTACACACACAGCAAGTCAACCTATTTTAATTGGAATATAAACAATACAATTAGATAGAATACAAATGCTATATATGTGAAGTCTCCAAGCCCGATGACATCACTATGACATCACTAAGGTTGTTTCCTCACACTTGACAAAGTTCCCCCCGAGCCATAGAACACATTGTACTACAGGCTCAGTAGTACTAACCATGAGCTGTAAAACTGCTCTTTATTTGCAAAATGATTGGACTGCCCCTTTAAATCATCAGAAATGATTAAAACTGAAACTATAGATTGAAAAAAAAGTTGATCTCAGTTCTGTATAGATGTGGTATAGATCATACGATGGCCATATTGGGGAACTTTCTAAACTTTGTAGCTCTGTAGTCTTAAATTCTAATTTTCTTGAACTAAATTTATTTTTTCCCAATTGCCTTGTTGCCTTCTTTCTTTGTCACCTCTCTCTTTTCCCTTTCTTCACACCGTCCTCTCTCTCTTCTGTCAGCTACTCTACCAAACTGAGATCCTTGCAGCACTCCTGCTCCTGCTGCCAGGAGTTGGCTACAACCGAGCGGACGATCGAGCTCTCCTGCCCTGACAACACAAAGTTGAGCTACACCTACATCCACATCGACTCCTGTGGGTGCCTCAAGACAGACTGCTCTGTGCCCGGCCACAGCGGAATGGCGAATACTACCTTCAGCGGCAAGTCACGTCGACGCAGGAGATGAGGCAAAAACCATGTGCTTTGGCCAGTTATGTAATGAGCATGAATTAATAGGACCATAACTGAACTGTCATGTTTGAATCAATATCAACATCATCTGCATACATAATTCCTGTATTTATGTCTAGTGTATTAGCATACTTAGTTTTAGCTTGATAGAATTATAAACCCACAAAGATCTCATTAATAAAGATCATACTGAGCATGTCTGTTTCTGTTTGATTTCTTTCTGCATGCACAGTGTGTGTGAGTACGTATGTGTGAGTGTGTGTGAGTACGTATGTGTGAGTGTGTGTGAGTACGTATGTGTGAGTGTGTGTGAGTACGTATGTGTGAGTGTGTGTACGTAACTTTCCTAGTTTGACAAATCACCTCTCTTTTTCTTTGAAGTAAAATCAAAACCAAACCTCGACAACAAACATCAGTTCTGACTGTAAGCTGCTGCGGTAGAGCTCACATCTTCCCCTCACTTAAATACAGCAGACGTTCTTATAACAACAGAGAGCAGAGCGTCTTCCCTGAGCATTCAAACTAGAATGTATGCAGAAGGGCAAAGTCAGGGACAACTGGACCTGCTTTAGATGTAAATAAATGAGCAGCTGATAGATTTCATTTAATGCTGAACTTTGTTCATTATTATTGATTTTAAGAATTATTTAAACTACACAAACATTTTTGAAGATCATATTTATTCTATGAGTTCTTTGAACACTTGTATTTGTTCCCACAAACTTGCTGCACATTCAGTCACTTCAGGCCAAGTAATCACAGATGTGACCTTCTTCTCACTGTTCAAATAGGTAAAGATAAAATGAATTCAAAATCTTTAGTTGTGATTCAAACCATGGGTAGTAATAAAGAGAAGGAAAAGATTATGCTAAAACGCTCCAACGCTGCATGGCATACGGGCTCAGAGCATCCTTACATGTCAGAAGAGGGTGCTGCTCTATCAGAATCAGAAACTCTTTATTGCCAAGTACGTTACACATACAAGACATTTGGCTCGGTGATTGGTGCATAACAATAAACACAGTGCAATGGTATAGGACATCAAGAATGAATAAAAAATAGGAAAAGTACAATAAAATATGAAAAACAAACAAACAAATAATAGTACCTAATCAAGTGTGTATTAATAGATAGAAAGATGTGCAAGAGTGTGTAACTGTAAGAAATTGTCATGGGGATGTAAGTGTCGGAGTCAGTGGGGGTCCCGGGCATTATTGATGAACCCAACTGCAGAGGGGAAGAAAGTGTTCTTGTGGCGTGAGGTCTTGGTCCTGATGGACCGCAGCCTCCTGCCAGAGCGAAGGGAATCAAACACGTTTGTTCACAAGCCGTGGAGGGACCAGTTCACCAGATGGTCAATCTCCCACCTGTAGACGCACTCATCCCCACCAGAAATGAGTCCAATGAGGGTGGTGTCATGCAAGAACTTCAGGAGCTTAACGTGACTGGAGGTGCAGCTGTTGGTGTACAGGGAGAAGAGCAGAGGGGAAAGAACGCAGCCTTGGGGGGAACCGGTGCTGATGGTCCGGGAGGCTGAGACGTGTTTTCCCAGCTTCACGTGCTGCTTTCTGTCAGACAGGAAGTCTGTGATCCATGTGCAGGTGGAGTCGGGCACGTGCAGCTGGGAGAGCTTGTCCTGCAGCAGAGACGGGATGATGGTGTTGAAGGCAGAGCTGAAGTCCACAAACAGGATCCTGGCGTAGGTTCCTGAGGAGTTCAGATGCTGGAGGATGAAGTGGAGGGCCATGTTGACTGTGTCGTCTACAGACCTTTTGGCTCTGTAGACAAACTAATTGTATGGGTCTGTAATTTGTAATTCCAAATAACATTGTCCTTTTAAGGAAACATATTTGCATTTTTATTTAATTTTCAGCTCAGCTGATCTGATACAAGCCTGTCTAGGTTACACTAGCATGTCATCTGAATGAATCAAAATGTTCAAAATCAACACCGTTTCTGTCATTAGTACCAGTTACCTTTCTTTTCCTAGGAACCTTTCTAAGAATTCACAGTAACATATATCAATTTCTTGCTAGAAAATTATATATGATTATATTATTATTACCTATAAAATTAGATATGGCCTAAAATGCAGTTTAGTAGAATTGTAGTCATGTACTCATTGTTTTACAGGTTATTGTAGCTTCAAGGACTGAAGACTTCTGGTTACAACTAGAAGTCTTTCAATAAGTCCTGGAACTGGAATGCACTGGGCTGAACCTTGGACACATAAAGGTAGGAGGTTTCTGAGGACAATTGTATCGGCCACATTGTGATTCAACATCAGATTAAGTGTGCGTGCGTGTGTTTGTGTCTCACCCTGCCTCCACCTTAACCTGTGTTAATACTACACATTCAGCTGAGACAATAAGACACATAAGCTGTGTGAGAAGCCTATCGCCTCAATACATCCTGTTTCCAGTTGAATTCCCAGCCCTGAGTGAGATAAATGTCTCACAGAAAGATCATAGCAACGCTGTGATGACAGAGCAGCCAAGCACAGCACTGGAAGCTACGCACAGAGTCACAGACAAACACTCCCAGTGTGACACAGTGCATTTGGACAAGGCGGTCCACAAGTCAGATCTTTCTCAGTCTGTGTGTTTACTTAATTTATTTATCTATATAGGCTAACTAATGAAAGCAAATTACCGTGACACATCTCTCTCAACACCAAGTTATTTGAGTGTACATGTAACAGTGTGTAGTTGAGAAGGGCTTAATCGCTATACATAACATGTTACACGACCAGTAACTTTTTACTTGACGCATTTTAAAGCCAAGTTGTTAAGAGCAATATATGATAATGTTGATGTTGTGCATCGCTGGAAATCATCAGATTATAAATATTAATGTCGTATATGAATGACCTGCCAAAAAAGCTAAGCTAGAGTAACACATTCAAACATGTGGAAGTTCTTTTTGAACTGTCCCATTTTAACTTTTATGATTTTTTCACTCCTTTTCTGACTTTATAATGGGTGTGTATTGCGCAGCTTAGAGTGCGTGATGTCACCGCTAGAGTGAAGAGCAGTTTGAGATTCTTGTGAAAAAAACATTTGTATTTTGCCACTGTGTCCACAATCTTCACTCTTCATGCATAATTTCTGGATTTAAAAGTAGCTAATCTTGTCCTTGTCGTAGACAAATGACTGTGGAATCCCACAGATTTACACATTTGGCACAGAAGCCTGTAATTGAGAGGAAAACCAACTTTCTGCTCCATAGAGACCAATGTTACATTTTGCTTCAAAAACATCCTCCACAGAACACGGTACCTCATTTCTAGATCGCCAGTTGAGCCACATTTTTTACACTACAGACACAATTTTTACAGGATCTGTTCTTCAACTCATCCTTCCACTCATTTATTAATATCGGAGCGATAGGAGCTACAGTTATGGGAGTTTTGAGGATTTGTTTGAGAGGTGTTTCCCTGTTTTATCTCCATGAAAAGGCTGCAAGGACACAGGTGTTTCTGATTAAGCTAATTAGTGATGTTGATAAACACAGACTCACAGACACATACACTCCTCTCTCTCTCTCTCTCTCTCTCTCTCTCTCTCTCTCTCTCATACAGTCATTCAGGTCTTAGAGACTTTTAGAGGACCCCCCCATTTTAAAATAAAAGCCGCACACACATGATTTAGAGATATACGTGATGCAGCTCAGCCAATCAAATATGGGTATTCTGATAAGTTTCCTGATTCGAGTGACATTTACACACACCGCGACACAAGAGGGAGAGACGAGGAAAGACATGGTAGAGCAGGACAATAGTCATGTAAGCTGTAAATGATAAAACATAGGACAATCTCCAAATGAGAAAGATTGCCAGAGAGGTCAGTCTCTCTCTCTCTCTCTCTCTCTCTCTCTCTCTTTCATACAGTCATTCAGGTCTTAGAGATTTTAAGAGGACTCCCCCCCACACACACACCCCATTTTAAAGTAAAGGCCCCACAAAATAAATTCTAACTGAAATGCTTGTGATGAAGCCTGTCATTTAATAAACTCTGTTTGTGTGTCAAACATTAAGATTATGTCTCCTCTCCCCTCTCCCCCCCACCCAGTCCCACCCTTTCAAAATAAAAGCCTCATGGATTAACTGTATTTAAACGTTAAGCTCAAAATTAGGCTTTTTTGTTGAAATAATGAATGCTCTTACTAATACTGCGACAACTACTGCTACTAATATTTCTAGTATCACTACTACTACTACTGCTACTACTACTGCAACTTTTGCTGTTGCTGCTATTACTACTACTACTACTACTGCTATTACTGATACCATCACTATTATTACTACCACTACTGCTATTACTACCACTACCACTACTATTATTACTTATACCACAACTGCTACTACTGCTATTCCTGCTACTACTACAGCTATTAGTACGACTGCTACTAGTACTACTACGACTTCAAAAACTGACTTTACTATTACTACTACTTCTTCTACTACTACTACTGTTATATTAAATACTACGACCACTACTCCAGCTATTACTACGACTACTGATACTACTTCTACTACTTCTTCTTCTAATTACTAATACTTCTACTACTACTGATACTTGGACTACAACTTCTACTACTACTGCTACTACAAATATCACTACTGCTACAACTAGTGCTTATTCAAATGCTACTAATACTTATACTGCTAATAATACTTATACAACTACAACTTCTACTACCACTACAACAAATATCACTACTGCTGAAATTTTTTTAAGCTACAGAAACTGTTCGAATATCAAAATGTTCAGCTCTTTCAGGAGAGGTGTGATATTCAGGTCTTACAGCTTTTTACAGGACTCCCCCCCCCCCCCCCCCCCCCCCCCCCCCACTTCAAAATAAAAGCCCCACAGAGTGAATTCTAACTGGAATGCTTGTGATGAAGCCTGTCATTTAATAACCTCTGTTTGTGTGTTTCATACTTTCTGATTCTGTCTCCTCCTCCCCCTCTCTCCCCCACCCAGCCCCACCCTTTCAAAATAAAAGCCCTATGGATTAACTGTATTTAAACGTTACGCTCAAAATTAGGCTTTTTTGTTGAAATAATGAATGCTCTTACTAATACTGCGACAATTACTACTACTGCTGCTAATATTTATAGTATTACTACTACTGCTGCTACTGCTAATACTACTACTACTACTACGACTTCAACTTTTGCTGTTGCTACTATTACTACTGCTATTACTGCTACCATCGATATTATTACTACCACTACTACTATTACTTGTACTACAACTGCTATTCATGCTACTACCAGTACAAATATTACTACAGCTATTAGTACGACTGCTACTAGTACTAGTACTACTGCTATTACTGCTACTTCAAATACTGCATTTACTATTACTACTAATACTACTGCTACTACTGTTATATTAAATACTACGACCACTACTACAGCTATTACTATGACTACTGACACTACTACTTCTACTACTTCTTCTAATTACTGATACTTCTACTACAACTACAACTTCTACTAATACTACTCCTACAAATATCACTCTTGCTACTACTAGTACTTATTCCAATGCCAGTAATACTTCTACTACTGATAATACTACTACTACAAATATCACTATTGTTGACATTTTTTAAGCTACAGAAACCGTTCGAATATCAAAATGTTCAGCTCTTTCAGGAGAGGGGTGATATGAATTTTCATATTTGTAATCTTTTAACTTTTTGAAATATTAAGCTATTTGCAATTTTTTTTAATGGGATCTCTATGGAGAAAATCTTCAAATCCTGTTAAACTTCTTCAACTTTCAAAGCCTTCTTCTTCTCATACTTTCAGCTACAGACACCATAGTTAGACATTTCAACTAGAAGGTTTTTCAGCAGTGCAGTTTAAATGCTTTCAAGCTTCAACATTTTTCAGACAGGTAGTCTCCCATTTCTTAATTTTCAGCAATTATTTTACAATTAATTTCAGCTTTCAGCATTCCAACGCATTTTCAGCAGGAAATGCATTTTCTAGTTTTTATTAGTAGTCTTATTGCTTGCTTTGCCGATACCATTGCTGCTTTTGTTATCACTGTTATTCTACTTTATCCACTGCTGCTGTTATTATTAGTAGTTGTAATGTTTCCATCATTATTGTACTTACTACTCTCATTATATGAATCATTTCTGTCATACGCATTGAATGTGCTGTAACTCTGTTAAGTTGTTCATTCTGTACACATGACATCTATCACACTTCTGTTCCTCTCTCTAAGGTCTCTTCCTCTTTTCTCCCTGTTAAAGAGTTTTTTGGGGGAGTTGTCCTGTACCGATGTGAGGGTCCTGGACAGAGGATGTCACGTGTGTACACATTCTAAAGCCCTCTGAGGCAAATTTGTGATTTGTGATTTTGGGCTATCCAAAATAAATTGAATTGATTTGAATTGAATATAATTCCACCCACTAAATTATTCCCCATATTGAATTTTTTCAAACACATCTTTGACTCCTACATTGTAGGTCTGATTGCTATAACGTTTTCTGTGGATCATTATTGTACAAGCCTTATCAAAAGCTTTCACAAACTTGTCGATTTGTTATTTCGTTTTCAAGATATTGACCAATAAACTTCAAAAGGGCATGGCTCAGCGCATAACCAGACCAAAGACAGCAACCCATGGGCCAATCCTCACAAAACTTGCAAGATACGTATGTCCACAAGAGTACCTGAAACATACCCTGAAGGTTGCGATCAAACCAAATTTGATCTTTTTAATGTTTATTGCCGGGGCCCAGGTCTGACAGTAACATTCAACTATCTTCAAACTCAGTTAAAGTCCATCTTTAGCTGCACTTAACAGGATTAAATCATCTACGTAGAGCAGGAATTTGATCTCTGAGTTGTGAAGTGTGAAACCATGGTGCTATGGACTGTTGTCAAGATGTTGACTAATTCAATTTTAGTATAGATGTTAAACAGGGCAGGTGATAATCAGGAGCCTTGTCTCACCCCAAGTTCTTGAAAAATAAATGTTGTTCTCTTGTGTCCAATCTTGATGGTGCACATGTTCATTAACTTTATCAATTTGTGTGTTTTAATCCCTGTCAAATAAACCGATGTGCCAATTGGAATTAATTGTTTTTGAGAAATCAATAAAAATTTTGATTTGTCCATTTGATCTGTGATCTGATCTGAATTTATTTATATTTCAAATATGACAAACATATTGTTTCTAGAGCAGCAACAGTAATTTGTACAACAGCAGTCACTATATAAAGTCTAACTGGAAACACATCTAACATGTCAATAAAAGAAACAACATTTCCGAGTAAAGCTTATAAAGAATGAAGAACAGATGCTGCTGGTAGAGGTAAGATCAGATAAACAGACTATGGACATACAGCTTTTGTTTTAGCTTGTTTGTAAAAAGTTCTTCAGGCCAAGGTGCTGTGCTGTGCTTGTGTAAACTGCTGTGGATGAAAGACTGCGGACAGAGCTGATTGAATTAGGTTTCACTTTCATTTACATGTTCGTATTGTTGAACAGGTGTATTGATAGAGTATTGGCTTTTTACTGGCTTGTTATATTGCATGTACAGTAACGAGCGTAGTTGTCGTAAGAGTATTCTTCACTTGTTTCACTTTACCATCTCCACCACAGCATCTCTGCTTGCTGACACTTTGTGTGTATGTGAGTGTCTATGTGTGTGTAGTGGAGGAGCTCAGACCGACAGAGAGCAGAGGGCATGTAGCAGCGAGGTAATGAATTACATAAAAACCTTAAAAAGTACAAATGAAAAACACCAGTAACATCAGAGCATATCAATACTCAGATCTCTAGTAATATTGCACCAAGGCCCGTGTAAACAAGGTTTCGGTACCCATCCCTACCTTCAGCTAATGGAAAAACTTAAAAGGTTCTCGCTAGAGCCAGTGTTTGGTTTGTCCGATCTGGGCTGCTGTAGAAACATGGTGGTGCAAGATGGCGGATTCCATGGAGAAGGACACTCCATATGTGGATATAAATGTATTTTTCTAAGCTAAAGAACAATGATTCTTTGTTTCAGGTGATTATACACTATAAAACATAGTTATACATATTAAGACACTTAAGACTCTTCAATTGATTCAGAATGCTGCAGCTCGTGTACTAACAAAACCTAAGAAAAGAGATCATATTACTCCTGTATTAGCCTCTCTGCACTGACTCCCTGTAAAATCTCAAATATACTTTAAAATCCTTCTCCTAATTCACCAGACACCATCATATCTTAAAGAGCTTATAGTACCATATTACCTCACTAGAGAGCTGCGCTCCCTGAATTCAGGGTTACTTGTGGTTCCTAGAGTCTCAAAAAGTAGGATGAGAGCCAGAGCCTTCAGTTATCAAGCTCCTCTTCTGTAAATCCAGCTTCCAGTTTCAGTCAGGGGGTCAGAGACACTCACCACATTTAAGAGTAGGCTATAGACTTTCCTTGTTGATAACACTTGTAGTTGGGGCTGGCTCAGGTTTATAGTTAGGGCTGGCTCGGGTTTATAGTTAGGGCTGGCTCGGGTCTATAGTTAGGGCTGGCTCGGGTCT
>NW_022280196.1:106722-106902 GCF_004355925.1 Anarrhichthys ocellatus
TCTATAGTTAGGGCTGGCTCGGGTCTATAGTTAGGGCTGACTCGGGTTTATAGTTAGGGCTGGATTGGGTTTATAGTTAGGGCTGGTTCGGGTTTATAGTTAGGGCTGGTTCGGGTTTATAGTTAGGGCTGGTTCGGGTTTATAGTTAGGGCTGGCTCGGGTTTATAGTTAGGGCTGGCT
>NW_022280196.1:106912-135098 GCF_004355925.1 Anarrhichthys ocellatus
CGGGTTTATAGTTAGGGCTGGCTCGGGTTTATAGTTAGGGCTGGCTCAGGTTCATAGTTAGGGCTGGCTCAGGTCTATAGTTGGGGCTGGCTCAGGTCTATAGTTAGGGCTGGCTCAGGTCTATAGTTAGGGCTGGCTCAGGTTTATAGTTAGGGCTGGATCAGGGCTATAGTTAGGGCTGGCTCAGGTTTATAGTTAGGGCTGGCTCAGGTTTATAATTAGGCTGGCTCAGGTTTATAATTAGGGCTGGCTCAGGTTTATAGTTAGGGCTGACTCAGGTTTATAGTTAGAGTTGGCTCAGGTTTATAGTTAGGGCTGGCTCAGGTTCATAGTTAGGGCTGGCTCAGGTTCGTAGTTAGGGCTGGCTCAGGTTCATAGTTAGGGCTGGCTCAGGTCTATAGTTAGGGCTGGCTCAGGTTTATAGTTAGGGCTGGATCAGGTCTATAGTTAGGGCTGGCTCAGGTCTATAGTTAGGACTGGCTCAGGTTTATAGTTAGGGCTGGCTCAGGTTTATAGTTAGGGCTGGCTCAACTCGAGACTGCTGGGGGACTTCCTAGGATACACTGAGCTCCTCTTTGCTCTTGTCTCTCTCCTTTTGTATGAATTCATGTCCCATTAATGCATGTTACTGACTTTGCTTCTCTCCCGAGTCTCTGCATTTTCTCGCCCCACAGGTTTCTATGGAAAGCAGTGGTGGGCCGTGTATTTTATACCTGGGCCTTCAGTGCTGTCCTACTACAGTTGAACCACCTCCTAATAACCTCATTATGACGCCACAGCTACGGTTATTACTTGTTTCTAGGGGTGTAACTACACATATTCCTATTAAACCGTTCCGTACGAGGCTTACGAACCGAACAACACGTTTGAATAATACTTGTGCATTTGGAAAATATGATGTTTTTTATACTATATTGATCCCTTTAAGGGGGAAATTTGTCTCTGTATATACCTGACCTGTATATACTGAGCAGTGGGCTGCCAGTGGGTTCAGTGTATTTCTCAGGTACACGTCCCAGTCGAGGATCGAACCGTTGACCTTACCAGACAACCCTCTTATCCCAGTGAGCCACGGTCACTACACTCAACCTGGCAACATGCTGTCTGAAACACCCACCCCTGAACCACAACATTGTACCCTGGTGAGGCGCGTGTGTTCTGGGAGGCACACTATGCTCACTATGCACACTATGCTAGCTTAGCAGGAAACCAACAGCAGCAAACAAGCTACAAACTCTCCCCACAGCGTTTAGCTGTTCCCTACTGATTCAATCAGGGCTAAAGCAATCGCCACACAATCCCCATTTCTCCAGACCATAATTCCTGCTTTGTTAAAGAAAACAAAACCCCAAACAGAGAATCAAATGTCCGACCCTAGAGCATAACGGGATGCTTCGTCATTAACGGAGAATGATGCATATAGTCAAAATCAATGTAATTAACACAATGACAAGAACAAACTCATAAGAACCAGTCACATATGACAACAAAGCATGACACATCAATCCAGCACTAAAACACATATTCATCCACACACTCACGAGCACAAGCCATTCAAATATTATTCACATCAGAGGTAACAATATTAACCATATCATAAAAACGACACCATAGACAAATGAACACAGTAGTAACATTACTGCAGATGTAAAACTAGTGCTTGGCAACGATTAAAATATTTAATCGCGAGTAATCGCATTGTTATGGCAAAGTTCAATAATGAATTCAAAATTAGTGTAATGCGCACTTTTATTTTAAAAGTACTGCTATATGAACAAAAGGGCAATAACATTTGGTTCACGAGATGCAGGTAGCATGTTTTATACTTAATGTGAATATAATTCATATTTTGTTGGAATCTTATTCTGAAGACCGGATGTTAGTCTGAAGAAACCGGATGTTGTCTCACGTTAATCTTTCCGCTAACTTTCAAAGTCCTTCGCTCGCTCCCGATCTGTGCCGTTTAAATGCGTTTACCGTGAATTTCAGCATATAGGTGCACTAACATGTAAGTGTCTGCTGAGTTGACCACGGAGATCTGAGTGTCTGCTGACTTTACCGCAGCGATGTCCAGTAGTCTCCAGGGAGAGCAACAGCTGGTGCAGCTTCTCTCTTTATTTCTGCCCCCTCCCCCTCGACCAGGAAGCGGAAGTCGCCTTTTCTCTATGGCAACCCTGAAGGGACATCATATCTCCAATACAAAACGATAAACATGAGACAGTCTGTTACAATAATAATAAATTAAAAATACTTACCTGTTTTTTTTGTTGTTTTTTAATTATTATTATAATTTTTTTTCCCATCTCAAAAGGCTCAAGGACATACACACACACATTCTCTCTCTCTCACACACACACACACACACACACACACACACACACACACATACATACACAACTGACTATAGGATGTTGGCTGGCTTTTATCCCAATGTTCTTGTCATCCTCTTGTTGTTATGTATATGTATTGTCTCTTGTCTTTCAATAAATACAAATTTAAAAAAAAAAAAAATTTAAAAAATGCGTTAACGCGTGATAAAATAATTGTCTGTATTAATTAATGAATGCGTTAACGCGAAATTAACGCGTTAACTTGCCCAGCACTAGTAAAAACACAAAAGCACTTCACTTACCAAAGCTGCTGTTCACTTAAAGACAAAGTCCATCCTCCGTTCTTTGATTACAAAGAGTTTAATGACACGGTTGTACAGAACATCGTTGCGGTTCAGTTCCAGCCAGAGGTCCTCCTGTGAACGTGTTCGTTGAGTTGTAGATCCACTCGGGCCTCAGCTACAGTTTTCAAAAGCACCGTAGCTTGTAAGTGTCCTGTCGCGCTATGGTGTTGTTTGCTGCCTTGGTTAGCCAACTCAGGTTAGCGTAGCGTAGCTCCAAACACCAAGACGCTCAGTCGCAAATAAAACGCATTCTTAGCCATAAAATGTGCAATGCTTCTCCGCCGCTGTCAGCCAGAAATACCGTTCGTACAAATCCTTTTCCTGGCTGGGTCAGGGCTGCTAGCTGTGGGGTTGGCCGACCCTTTCTTACGATGTCCAGTTTTTACTGAAATGTCCTTCACCAGAAAGGTGTTGCCAGCAACTCCGCCACCAAATCTGTTTCTCCTCCTCCTTCAGCCATTGAGTGTTAAAAAAACAATGCTAGGTAAAAAGAAAAGAATCTACACCAAGCAAAATGCTAAAAATGTCATGTCAATGTCATAACTTCTTACATATATTTCAACTTGAGCTCTTACTACTAATACTAAGTTCTGCTAGCTGCTTCAGTGTCAAAACAGTCACGCCAGCCCACTGACCAATCATGCCGCACGTTAATGCTGAGCTGCACGTTAATGCTGACGTACTTGTAGACTATCTCGGTAGCTCTGACATGTCAAAGAATACGCCCAACATGTCAAACTAAAGATCTGATTGGTTGAACACAATGACAATCAACAATATCGTCCCCATTCACTTAAACTGCACATGGATTCACTTGTGAGTCTGCAGGCCTCTGTTCTTACCTAGAGACACAGAGGTGAAATCTGATTGGATAAAAGCTCTACTTAAAACAAGCTGCACTGGAAGCAGAGCAACTGAGGAAGACAGTAGCTGTGCAATGACAACATAAGATAATGGGAAAACAAATTATAATACATGTAGTGTATTTGTGAAAAATTATTAAATTATAAAATAGCTATAATTTTGTGATTCTGTTTAGGCTTTGCTGGCCTTGACAGCCCACCACTGATGGAAAGTGGTTACACATGGACCCTGGTCCTGCCTGCTGCTGTGGCCCTGCCTGACACCCTCTGCTACTATTATGATTGTTATTATTAGTCACATTTCTATCACTGCTTTTATTATCATTATCATGCTAGATTATCCACTGCTTTCATTAATTGAATTCTCTTCATGACATCTATTGCACTGTTCATCCTGGGAGAGGGATCGCTCCTCTGTTGCTCTCCCGGAGGTTTCTTACTTTTTTTCCCCGTTACAGGTTTTTTTGGGGAAACTTCTTACTTATCGATGCAATGGCCCAAGGACAGAGGATGTCGTATGTTGCACAGATTGTAAAGCCCTCTAAGGAAAATTTGTGATTTACATATACTATACAAACAAATAAAACTAAAGTGACTTGAACTAATAAGTGTTTCCCCTATATTCATTCTGCAGTGGAGAACCACGATCATTAATATACATTGCTCTCGTGTTTCATAGTGTGCAGGGCTTACAGGCAGGCTTATTGAAAATGTAAGGTATCTGGCGGGCCGTCAGCAGGGCAACTCAAAGTAAAGTTGTCGGTACCTGTTACAAACAGGCTCGCCAGTGAATAGTATTATATTTTTAGAATTAGATTCCAGTCGTGTTTCCAACTTGTGTGATCCAAACATTTTCAATAACTCCAGAGAGTTGTAAAGTCTAAAAGTCAACATTTACTGAAAATGATAGCTGGAATAATTTTCTAAATTCACATGATTTTATTTAACAAAGCATTCAGTTTTAATCCATATCATACCTTCCAGAAGAAACACTTTCACTGCGTCATAAAACGGGTTGCTCTCCTGCTTGCTGCACACAAAAGGAGGCAGTACTGACGAGTTATATTCATTAAAGAAAGTTGATTTGATCAAAAAAATAACTAATTTACTCCGATGATTCATTATTATTATTATAATCATTCAAATTAAGGATAAGAAATATTCCCTGAAATTGACAAAAGGTGTTGGCCTATTGGATTCAAATCACAGACTTCACCTTTAATGTTAATTGATAATGAATAATATGGGATTACTTATTACTATTAGTATTACTATTCCTCATGTAATGGGTTGATGTCATGGAAAATAAAACAAATGGCACGTGCTGTGGCAGGATGCATACACAGATCCACGTACACGTGCACATTTGTGTGTAAGGTGCAAGCGCCCGCATGGCTGAGTTGTACTAATCACACACAACACACACACACGACACTTTAAGTCCTCCGTATCTCTTTCTACCCTCCTTAGTGCACACAGACGTACGTACACAGGCACGCCTGTGTGTATTAGGAATCACACATGTGGGATTGCATGACTATATGAGTAGTCATTCCACAAATGAAGACTTGCTTCTAGGACCTACCATTCTTGTACAATTGCATTGATAGTGGCGGAAGTGAAATGCTACAACGTACCCTATTGGTTGGGATAATTGTTACTGACAGAATTGTAACACTTGCTTTGAACACAATTACTTAAACAAGTATATATACTACACTGTAAGTAGACTGTAGATCTAACTATCTTTCCATCTATATCATGGTGGATAGTTATCTATACAGGTATTTTCCCCTCCATCCATCTATTGGTCTCAAATATATATGAATATTGACAAGAGACTATGCGTCAAACACACACACACACGCATACACATACAGTATATATATATACGTATATATATATATATATATATATATATCCTGACCATCAGGACTATCTAACGTTCAGACAACATTCACACACTGCAGGAAAAGCTACGGTAGCAATTTGGGGTTAATTAGAATCTAAAAACAACGAGGCACTAATTACAGCAAGAGAGGAGGGACAAATACGAGCATGAAAATGCAATGACATTCTACTACACAGAAATGTGGAGGCAGAACAATATATATATATATATATATATATATAAAATAAATGAATATTTGGTGGTTATGATCAGAACTGATCTAGGTTAAAAAAATGTAAAAAAAAAATGTTCCCCCTTCCCTTACTGTGAAGGGGGAAAAATCCCCCTAGCATTTAGTATACAGATATTAATACATTAATACAACAGTGGCATTATGTAAATAGACAATGAAACTGAATATGATGTTGACTGATTTTGGTAAAAAGATTTAACTGAAAGAATATGTGTATGGCAGTACAAACGATACCAGCACATTTTAAATTTAAGGGATGCAAAAGATTATAAACATAATCGTAATTAATGTAAAATGTATCAAAAATGACCCATCTAGACTAATACTTGCTATACTTATGGAAGAATTCAACTTCTAAGTAGGAATCTGAGTTATTTTGCAATATATTGCAAGGCACGACATTTTCTGTGTTCTCATAAGTCTTTATTGACACAACACAAACACTCCAGTTAGCAAAACAGAGCAGAGGTTTTATCAAAGATGCACCACAGGATGCACATCCTGGACTGAGGGAGCTGAATCACTGTGGATTATTTACGCAGGCCTGCGACACATCAACACAAACCAAACAATCCCTCATAACTCCTTAGAGCGACACACGCTATGTTTACATCTGAACAATGTGGCATATTGTGTTCAATTCCCACAGCTGACTAAGTGATGGGTGCGGACCGCCGCATATTGAGACTTCTTACGCACTGAATAAGCCATTGATTAAAGATTCAGTTTCTGCTTGGTAGCTATAAGTCATCTTTATTAATTGCTATTTTATGATGTAGATGTTGATGTGCAATAGTAATTTAAAGCACAACAGAGTGAACTTTGTGATTGGAGGAAATAGTGTCTCTTTATAGTCCTCCTTGCATGGCTACATGCACAGATTCTCTTTTATGGGCCCCTGGACACAAAAGCCCCTTTTCCAACCCAAGATATCTGTGGACACACAACTTATTCAGGTGTGGAACCCTGTCTGATTTTGGGAGGGATGAAACACTGACGGAAGTATGCAATTTAACAGCTACCCTGATGGCACAGGAGAATGCAATTAACATCCCATGTGCTACTACTACTACTTCTTTTAACCATGCCCCTGATCTCTCCCTAACCCTAACCAAGTACGTTTTGTTACCTGTTGACAGATCCATCAACGTGTCCTCATACGGTTCGTATGATATCTAACGAATGTTACTTCTCATTTTTCGTGCATTTTCTTAAGAATGCAAGCAACAAATGCCAGTTTCTGATCATCACAGTCTTTTCAAAATAAACTTTTTATTTGTTTTTTTTAGTTATGTTTCGGCCACACAACTACTTTGTTTGGTTTAAGAAAGGATTGTTGTTTGAGTTACTACGTGACAAATAAATCAAAGTTGACTTATCGGTTAACAACGAACAGAGATCTCCTGGGTCACAAATTGGTGTTTGTACCGCCCCTCCTGCTCGTCCGGTGTGGGCTTTTGCTGTCTTTATACTTCCTTGTTTGTGATTATGTTGATAACATACAAAATGATTTGGTGGGTTACAGCGCATCATTTTTCGTAGGTATAGCTAAAATGTGGAACAACCTTTAAACCCAACAGTCACAGTGTGTTTCTTCTTCTACTGATATACTCTGTTTCGGCATAAAGATGTTTATAACAGATACAGAGTCCTTGGTTCCACTTGTCTTTTGAATGTGACTTTCGTGATCTGATGCACCAAATCGGAAATCAGCTGTGTCCACATATTAGGTGTCTCATGATAAATGGTAACTGGACTTGCATTTGTATAGCGTCCTTTTAGTCTACATGTCATTGACCCCTTCACACACGTTCATACACTGATAGCACAGCCTTCGAGATTAATATAGGGTTAAGTGTCTTGCCCAAGGACACATCGACATGGACTAGAGGAGGGGGGGGATCCAAATTGGCACAATCGAGACAATTTATCAAAAGTAGTTCTCCGTAAAACAAACAACTACGAGACTTTAGAAAGGCTCCATCTTATCAAGCCATTTAACCCATCATGATGGGATGGCTGTGGCTCAGAGGTAGAGCGGGTTGTCCTTCAGTTAAAAGATTAGCGCTTCGATAGTGTGTCCTTGGTAAGACACTTAACCCTAAATTTGAGTGGTCAGAACACTAGAAAGGCACAATACAAGTACAAGTAGGTCCATTTACCATGTTGGGTGAACAAGCTACTCGGCGCAGTGATGGAAGTGATGACGTGATATTTGCTGAGCAAACAAAAATACCAGTAAAACATTTTAACCATGTGTGTGCACATGGTTTCTCTCTCTCTCTCTCTCTCTTCTTTCTCTCTGTCTCTCTTTCTCTCTCTCTCTCTCTGTCTCTCTCTCTCTCTTCTTTCTCTCTCTCTCTCTCTCTCTCTCTCTCTCTGTCTCTCTCTGTCTCTCTCTCTCTCTCTCTCTCTCTCTCTCTCTCTCTCTCTCTCTCTCTCTCCTTTACTGGTTATAAAAAGGGATTTGTCTTCCAGGTGAGCACTCTCATCGGTCAGTCCTCAGAACCAAACATGGGGACCACGGGACTTCAATCCACGTCATGGCTCATCTACCTGACCCTGCTGGTTGGCTCACTCACTGAGACTGGTGAGTGATAACCTGAAGAATGCTTACAGCTTCACACTTATTGGATACAGCATGATTGGTTGGTGTTCGCAGAATTTCAGAATTCAGGAAAGAAATGTATTTGAATTGAGATATTTTACATCTTGTTTTGATAACTTCTACCTTTATATTTGTCTGCAAATTATAATAGGAAACTCCAAAGATTCTTCTTATAACAATAATAATAACAATATAATACTAATTGTTATTATAAGTCTACAATAGTGCATTTGATTACATTGTTTATGGCGTCTTTGTTTGATTAAGCCACTCACAGTAGCGTTAATACTTTGTTGACTAGGGTGGCCTAAGTGAGGCACTGACTCATGCGGTATGAATATCATTAACTTAACAATTTGTCTCCATGACTCATACTGACTTTCATAACTAACATTACAGTATCTTACCGTTTATTACATTCCTGTACATTCCATATTTAAATTGAAATGTTAAATAGACCAAATATTGTATTGACACAATTGGGTTAGGGTACTAGCTGCCTTTTCCAACACAGCCCAAGATATATTTATTAATCACAACCATCTTAGACAAAAATCAAATATACAGTCACAGTACAAAGTGCCAACAAAAGTATTATTAAAATAATGTCTAACGGTTCAAACCAAGGTACCGCCTCTGACCGGGCAGATGGCTTATCAAGAGTAACGGGTCGGCCAATCCGATTTCAGGGGTGTCCTGGACATGCCCCTGTTGTAGTGTCAGAACAAGCTGATACAGAACATCTGATATATGAAGTAATCGTTTCTAAATTAACAATGGATTATTTCTTCTCTTTACTACAGTAATCATCATTCCTTCTCTACAGACACTGAGCCTGAGTTCAGGTAACTGTGCAAATTCCCAAACTAGATTTTTGCTCAACTCTTCACGTCAGTTAAAAAGATGTTTTAATATGTTCATATTTTTGTTGTAGCTGATGAAAATCATATCGGCCAAGTGTGCACGACTTGGGGACAAAATCACTGGAAGACCTTTGATGGAGATTTCTTCCAGCTGGCCTCCAGTTGTAACCATGTCATGGCCTACCAGTGTAAAAACAGCCATGAAGATTTCAACATCCAGATGAGGCGTAAGACAGTCAACCAGGTCACCACAATCAGCAACATCATCATGGTGTTTGAGGGTACAGTGGTGGAGCTCTCCAAGAGCTCAGTGATCGTCGATGAAAAGACGTAAGTTCAGTCTAGTTCAGTCATGCATCCCTGAGACTCTGTGTTCCATGTTACACCCCGAGACTCTGTTTTACATGTTGAGAATTTTTCTCTAATCAGATATTTACATTCAGTACATTGAGCAGTATTAATGAGTTGAAAGATGTTTTTTACAAATAAAGTGTTAGCGTTCAACCACATCTCTGTCTGCCTTCAGAGGATGGAGGTTCCATTCGCTGAGGATGATTGTGAGATACGATTAAAAGCTTTGAAAAAAGCTAATAAGTGGGCCGTGAGTTAAGATTCTTCCACCTGTTTACAACCAATTATCTCTTCGTTGTCTTTAAAGGCTTTCCACTGTGTTTTAGAGTCTTGAATCTTTTCCCAAGCAGAAAAAGATCAAAGATAAAGTTCCTTTGACCAACTCGTAGATACAGCTTTAGTAAAAGTCACTATGTAGAGATTTATTTTTATCATTCAGATAATTCTGGTGACGAAGCGTTTTGCTTGTAGAAAAATGATCCCAATCCCAAATAAAAAGCACCAGTTACTTTTTTAAAGTCTTGAATTAATATTATCCATTCTAATGAACAGCTTCAGTCTTTGTCAATCTTGTATCATCTTTATAATCCTATTGGTTGATTCTGTTTACTGAAGTGATTATCACCTGAGTTGTTTTACATGGAAGTTACATTATTTAGATCAGTGATTCCCAGCTGTGTGTACTCGTAGCCTGAAGGATGCTTCTGCAGTTGAATACAATGACTGTGTAAAACATCGGCACATATTGTCTGTCCAGGTGCTGAGTCAAACAGATGAATAGATACTGTTTGTCTTTCTTACATTAGAAAGAGTACAATTTCGTCATTTCATAACGGAAAATAGATCTACATATTAGTGTTTCTATGTGATGCTGATATTTAATAATTTGTAATCAGTAATCAATAATCAATAGAAATAAATCAATAAACTATGAGTTACAATAGGCTGTGGCATACGACAATATTATAGTTATTACAGGAATTATTACAGTTTTGTCTCTTTTTAAAGTATTTAAGTTGTCAGTGTTGTATTTTAATGTATAAATCATTTTATCAATATGCTTCTTTACATCAAGAGTAGGATCTCTAAGTCACATGGATGTCTAAAAATGTAATCTCACTCAAAGGATTGAAAATGTACAGTTTCAGTGCCTTCCAGTGGCAGCATAAAAAAAGACAGAAGGTCAGACAGCAGTTCTCAAACTTGAACTCGGTGTTAAAGTAAAGTGCAAACACCGGCTGTGTGGATGGTAGTAAAGCACACTCCCACCTTGAAGGATGTAATGAGTTGGTGTATGTTAAAGGGTTAAATCACAAACTGCTGTTTGCTGTTTGTTTTGTTTCACATTTACTGATGATCATCAACACCTTAAAGGCAGACATATCAGAACAAAGCTTTAAAAATCAACACAATGCTGCCAGCAACAGAAAAGAGCAGGAAGAGGAAGTTATTCAGATTGTAAAGATGTTTGTATTCTGACCTCCTGTATCCCTCTGGGGGGGCTGGGCCTGTCTGAGACGATTGCAGCAATAGGCCACTGACATCTTCAATTCCTTCAAATGAGCCTTATGACTCTTTGACTTTCACATACATACAGTTATTACTTTGTCTCATTAGAATATGACTTCCTGTGTCAGCTGTTTCTCTCTGTCCTATGTTCACACTGACTCTCTGTGTTTGCTGCAGGGTGTCTCTGCCACATGTCAAATTTGGGGTGACTGTGATGGGAACCACATCTGGTATCACTGTTGAAGCTAAGCAGGGAATAAAAGTTATGTGGAACCTGGATGACTCCCTGGATGTATGTAGCACACCCTCTCATATGTACACACGTCTGTCCTGTTTGTGCTCAGCTGTATGGTCATGGAGTTTGAAACACACTGACAAAAGGACACATTGTGAGCCTGCCTCAAACAGCTCAGCAGGATCTGACTCTACCTGTTTCTGAACATGCTTGTTATGTGTGCATACATGACATGCAAACAAACACACACTTTGCCCTCAACCATTTTAAAGTTTAAAGGATAAGGCTGATGTTATCTCGTCATTTCATTTATCACTGATCCCTCTCTGTCGCAGAACTCCATCGTTGTCCAAAAGCTATTAAAAGCAAGAGCCATAGTGTTGCACTTGGGTGACATGAAAACAGCCAGTGAGCTCATCAAACTAGTAGCCACAGTCACTTTGTTCAACAACCAAGAGAACACATTAATAAAAGTAAGCAATACAGTTAGCGGTGAGCAGCAATCCACTCTATTTAAAAGAAGAGTCAGATATAATGATACCTACCTCTGTACAGTAAATATGGAGTTAAGATGATCCATTTATTGTGCAGTTATCGACTCCTCAGGGTCTGCTCTTTGAGCAATTAAATCAATACATTTGTTTTCAATGCATTAGGGCCTTGTGTTATCTGTACTGCAGCACTTTATTGCACTCTGTGTGATGGATGAAATGAATGACATATGGGAGCCATGACTACCATGTTGCTGGAGTGCATGTTATCTGAATTTAGTGTCCTCAAGAATTATGGCAATTTATGTCAAAGAAGCTGGACTTCCAGGGTTTAAAGAAATGTTTCTACAAATCACAGTTCAAGAGGAAACATTTAATGAATGGTATTCGCCATTAACATCACTTCTTCTTCCTTGGCCCCAGCCTGAGTTCAAACCTCGTAGACAAACTGCACTACAACAAAGTAGCCTCCATGGCTCAGGTAATTGGGAGAAGCCTCACCTCAAAGTTTGGTCAAGGTATGACTGCATAGCAGCAGTGAGTCACTGGGAGAGTTTGTGGGATGTGACCGATATGCAAGCTATAAAAATAAGCAAAACGTGAAAACCGCAATGTAGATGTAGCTTCTTTAAGTAAACCTAAGGTCATGTACCAGCTGCAAAAGCAAAGCTTCACTGATAACAATCCAAACCAAACATGGCGGTCCATTGCAGAGCTCACAAGGCACATGAGTGTGACCTACTTAAATTCCAAAATGGATTACATAGAAATAATAACATCTGTTGAATTGTCATTAATAACATGTTGACGTCTTAACAACCTGATTTGATACATGGTTCACTAACTAACCACTAACTACTGTTTGTTTGGGTGTGTTCACAGATTGAAATAGATAAAAAATACCAGAACCAGACATGCGGACTCTGTGGAAACTTTGACGGCATAACCAATGATTTGATGAAAGACGGTAAGTGTACTCCTTAAGATCCCTTTCAGTTTGTACTCCTTAATATTAGCCAATGAGCATCTGAGGGAAGTGGCCCAAAAACGTCCTGTGTTTCTTTGGATATTTCAAGAACTAAAGTGGATTTTAGGATTTTCTTTTTTTACACTGATCCATAGAATGAATACTTTGATATGAAAATGAAAATGTAATCAATTTATTAACATCATTTATTAATTTATTTGTAAATCACAGAAATTGCATGCATTAGGGACTTACAGACACTTTTGTGTCTGACTTCTGTGTAAATGTTTGTTTAACTGATAAACCTGTCTGCACTAACTAACTACACATTTTAAACATATTCCCTTTTTGACTTGAAATTGTTGAACAATCTCAAAAAGGGGAAGAAACTTCATTACATGCTTTTACTGAATAATCCCAATGAGCATTGTTGTGTGATTGACTGCACTGTAGGAGCTGAGCAGTCGGTTGCAGACTATGCTGACACCTTTAAGGTGGACGATCCAACAGAGAGCTGTGAGGAGCCGGTGCTTAACTCAGTCCTGGGCTGTGGTAATAAGGTAACTCTATACATATAATACTCCAAACATTACACATCTCATGAAGAGACACATGTGAAGGATGAGATGCCCCATACTTTCTTATCTTTGCCAAGGTTGAAAAGAACCACCAAAAAGTCAAATGTACCATTTTATTTCTAAAGCCTTCAATGCTTGTTAAAAGTTTCTGCAGGTTTACATTTAAATTTTCCACAAAGACCTGTTACCTCTGGAGCACATTTGAACTGTGATGAAACTTCCTCACCTCATTTTATCGGATAGTTCAAGAGCTGTCAACTAACTACTAACTAATTTTTTTTTCAGCAATTCTGTGACCAGATCTTCTCCAGAGCTTCATTCAGTAGTTGCCAGAACCTTCTGGATGTGGAATCCTTCAGTAAAGCCTGTATGGCTGATATGTGCTACAAAGACAAAGACACCGACCCTTTCCTCTGCAAAACCATCTCAGAGTACTCCAGGCAGTGTGTGCACGCAGGTGGCCAGCCCAGTCAATGGAGGAATGCCACATTTTGCTGTAAGAGTGCTAGCACCTAAATATGGATACTTACATGCACTTCATTGAATGTTCTGGCCCTGAATTACAGTTGCAATGTTTTTGCTTGTTACTGGTACATCAACATTAAAGTGTTTGTCTCCATAGACATGCAATGTCCATACAACATGGAGTACATGGAGTATAGCAGTTCATGTGCTGACAGCTGCTCCACCCCTCAGGCCAGCCAGACATGTCGCAGCCACTACAGTGAAGGCTGCCACTGCCCTGCCGGTACCCACACACATTGTACACTACAGTGTATTTGCTATATGCAAGCATAATACACAAGCTCGAACATGTCTCATGACAGCACTGATTGTTATCTCTCCTCTCCTCCTCAGGAACGGTCTTGGATGACATTAGTAAAGCTGGCTGTGTTGCAGTGGACCAGTGTCCCTGTCTGCACCACAACACAGTGTACAAGTCAGGAGAGTCCTTCTCTCAAAGCTGTAGATCCTGGTAAGAAGTCTGTACATGTATGGGCTAACTTCAAGTGCTAATGAATGAAAAAATATGTCACTACACTACAACCCTTTTTACACTTGCATTAAAGTGCAGCTAAAGTAATTGATAGCAATCTGCTCACATTTAGAGTTTATTGAAATCATTAATATGTCACAATTTCACCAACTTACACAAATTCAGTGAATGTTAACTTTAACATAAAGTCCCTCATTTCCCCATGGATACATTTAATGTGCATTCCTCCTTGTTGTACATGCTTCTGTGCCACATTAATAGCTTTATAACATCATGTATAACTTAGCTTTATAACATCATGTATAACTTAGCTTTATAACATCATGTTCAATGGTGGCCTCTGACCCTCAGATAAATGTTGTCCGTTTGTTTTCTTTCTATTTGTTGAACTATTTAAAAATAAATTGCAGTTAAATGTATTCACCTTGAATACACAGGGTTGAAATAATGATTATTTATGGGTACATGATGGCTCATTGTAATATTTCCTGTGACATAAGTCTCCTCATGTGTTGTTAATGTTGAAAAAGGTATTATTTACCTTCAGTGAGACAGTTTAACCAATGGTCCTCCTCTCTAAGGTTTGCATGAAACATGTTTCAAACATGCAATAGATTGTTAACCGAGTATGCTATTAATTATTATTATTATTATGAACGCATCTAAGTTTAATATATTACATCCAGTATAACCTGCCTATTGGACTTCCTCCCTGCTGCATACACCAGTTTAAACACAAATAATGAAACACTTGATACATTTTCACAAGTTTTATTGAAAGCATTATCAATCAATGTAGAAATGTCATTTTTACAATATCAGCTGTCAAGTTACTTAGATTTGTGTCATGTATTACGTTTTACCAAAAGAACTTCCAACACTGATTACACTGCTACCGCAAACAATTGATGTGATCACATCATGTGTGTGTGTGTGTGTGTGTGTGTGTGTGTGTGTGTGTGTGTGTGTGTGTGTGTGTGTGTGTGTGTGTGTGTGTGCTGACAGTGTGTGTGAGAGTGGACAGTGGAAGTGTGCGGAGGAAAACTGTCCAGGAATGTGCTCTGTGGAGGGCGGGGCTCACATCAACACCTTCGATGGAAAAGACTACACCTTCCATGGGGACTGCTCCTACGTCCTGGCTAAGGTAGATCACATCATGACCAGCATTCAAGCACATACACACTGGACTCGTACCATCAGCAGGATGGGGGGAGTGACAAACCATCGGCATAGAGGCTGACAGACACATCATCATGCTGCATGATATGATGATATGAATGTGCTCTATGATGGAACTATTCACTATATAATGATCAACAACATCTGAGTGTGTCCTGAAACAGATCCTGTTTATGGTTGTTAACATGAGTTTATTATCTGTCATTTTTTTGACTGTCACCAGCTGTCATCCTTTTAGTCATTATTAAAGTCCTAATGTGTGTTGCAGCAAAGTGCTGGCTTCTTGTACACTGTGCTGGGGGACCTGGTCAAGTGTGGTCTTGGTGACAGAAGGACCTGCCTCAGAGCTGTAACTCTGAGTCTGTACAACAATTCTGTGGTAAGCTCCAGCTGCAGACACACACTCACACACACCTACACACCTACACACACACACACACACACACACATACAGATATACACTGTTGAACAGATCCATGTCAAACTTGAAACTACTTTTATATTTTGCATTGAAATTAGTTTGGAGTGTTTGTGATAGTATAGTTTTGATGACAATATCAAATTTGTGCAATTTTGTTATTTTGAAATACGTTTGGACTCCTGTTGATATCATCTAAAATGTGTCTTTCCAACTGCCAGGTTATTAAAATCCAGGCAGGCGGGCAGGTCTACGTGAACCACATTCTTTCTCAGCTTCCACTGTTTACGCGTGAGTTACTTCAAATGACATCACAGAAGACACACAGCTTGCTATGTAAAGTAAAAATGTTTTAAACAAAAAAGATCCTCAGTCTTATTTCCTAGTTATTAATTATAGCCCTAATCAATTGACTCAAGTGCAGAAGAAAAAGATTCAAAAATTAAATTATTAAACAATTAAATTAAAAAGTTATGAATTTGTATTGAAGCGGTAGATGCACATAAATGAACAGCCCAACATCAAAATAAAAAGATGGACATGAGGATGGCTACAATCCAACATACAAAGATTTTAAGATGAATATTTATACCTCAGACAACAAGTTATTAAGGCTTTGATGTTTCCTGACTGCTGCAGCGGAGGTGAGTGTCTTCAGGCCATCATCCTTCTACATCGCCATGCAACTCAAGATGGGCCTTCAAGTGATGGTCCAGCTGTCCCCCATGATGCAGGTCTTCATCTCAGCTGACACTTCATTCAAAGGAACTATCTCTGGTATGGCTCGACATTATGTTTCAGTGTTTCAGCCTCCAGTATTTACAAATGATAACCGAGCAGTTATACTCAGTACAAAGTGTTTCTGTTTGTAATACTTCACACATGATTAAACCTTCATATCCGTGTAAATGTGCATCACCTCACCCAACAGGTTTGTGTGGGAACTTCAACAACATCATGAGTGATGACTTCAGGGTGATTAGTGGGCTGGTGGAGGGCACCGCAGCAGCGTTCGCCAACTCATGGAAAACTAGAGCCAGCTGCCCCGACATCACAACACCTTTTGGACACCCCTGTCAACAAAGCACCAGCAAGGGTACAGCTCCAAAGTCTTGTCACTTCACATGATGTAATGTTTGTCATGTCATTGGAAAGCATACAATATGAATGAAACTATACCAAACCACATTTTAGAGTTAACCATGCTGCTTTGGGGCATGTGATGTAACTGCTTCATCTCTCTATGTTTCTGTCTCTCAGAGAGTTATGCCAAGTACTGGTGTTCCAAACTAACGGATCCTAAGGGAGTGTTTGCTCCTTGCCACGCTTTCATTAGCCCCAAAATATACAATGATGTAAGTCTGCACACACAAAGCTGCAATGGCAAATAAACAAAAGTATTGTCCCCTGATGATGTGTCCATGCTCACTGTCTCCTCACAGAACTGCATGTATGACAGCTGTAACTGTGAGAAGACTGAGGACTGCATGTGCGCTGCGGTCTCCTCCTATGTCTATGCCTGTTCAGCGGCAGGAATCCACATCAGTGGCTGGAGGGCGACCATCTGTGGTAAATAAAACACCAAGGAGCATTTTGTATTACTGCAGTGATAAAGAGAAGATGGGTTTCATGAGATTTCATGAAAATATTGCTGTGTTTATAGGACCAGGTGCAATTGCACCATTTGCAACATCTGATATATCTGCAACAATTGAAATACATAGAGGAGATACCCTCTCATGCTACGACTCCAATCTTATCTCCCCACTAGGCAAATTCAGTACATGTCCAGCAAAAACAGTGTATGAGTACAACATGACCTGCTGCAGTCGTACCTGCCGTTCCCTCAGCCAGCCTGACTACTCCTGCCAGACCAGCCTCCCCACAGTGGACGGCTGTGGCTGTGCCGAGGGAAGCTACAAGGACGAGGAGGGGAATTGTGTGCCCAGAGAAAAATGTCACTGCTACGATAAAGACACCATTATTCCTGCTGGAGAGACTATCAGCAACGACGGCTCCACATGGTAAAAACAGAGTGTAATGATGCCAAGAGCTGGCCATTATGGGCTCATGTAATAAACACTCAACCGTTTACTTCATAGTGAGTCGTAAATCAAGAATATGTTCCATGTTAGGGTAATACAGGGCATACATTTTACACTGTGCATCCAAACACTCAGATAAAATGGAGGAAAGTGAACATAGTGCACCAGATAGATAATAGGACCTTATTTCAGGAAGCACCACTGCAGTGGAAAGAAGCTAAAAGCTCAGTCAAAGTATTTTGAGATGCTAATGTTTGTGATGGCAACATGCTCACAATGACAACACAACATGCTTGTAATTCACCATCACCATCCTCATTTAGAATGTTAGCATGCTACAATTTGATAATTTGCACTAAACACAACGTGCAGCTGAGCTGCGGATGTCGTTAATGTTGCAGGTCTTTGGTCATAAACCAAAGTATTGGACACATTGAAATGTTGACCTGATGATGGAGCTAGATGTAAAGTCAGAGGATCACCATAGATATTATAATTCATCTTGAAGGGGAATGCTGACGGTTAAACAAAAGGGGGACAGTCAAAGGGCAAGCTAGAGGACATTGTAGCCAGTCTGCATCATCACAGTCTGCTCTTAACCGTTTGCAGGGAATCCAAAATGCTGCCGCCAGATTACTCACTAGGACAAATCGACGGTCTCACATCACCCCCATACTCCGATCTCTCCACTGGCTCCCTGTAGCATTTAGGATCCACTTTAAAATTATCACTCTCTCTTACAGAGCACTACACGGTCAGACTCCAACATATGTGACTGAATTACTTCACCCTTATTCACCCGCCCGCACTCTCAGGTCAAACATGTTACATTATCTGTCTGTCCCACGCACTCGCCTTAAGACCCGTGGTGACCGAGCGTTTGCACCGAGGTTGTGGAATGCTCTGCCTGCACCTCTACGCTTCTCAGATTCTGTGAATTCATTCCAGAATCAGCTCAAGACACACCTGTTTAGACTGAAAACTCATGTCCTAAGCCTGCTTTTAAACCATGTTTTAATGTTGTACTTTCTGTGTGTATGTAAATTATTGGCCGTATGGTCACATTGTGTTTTTTATGTTTGTAATTCTGCCCTGTTAAGCACTTTGTGACTTGTGTCTGTAAAAAGCGCTTTATAAATAAATCGTACTTACTGTTCTCACAGTGTCTGCCGACAAGGAGCTCTCCGCTGCTCCGGAGCAACACAGCTACAATGTAGGTTTCCACATATGGACAAACTCAAATCCCTGTAATTCTAAAAAACAAGTGGTTTGAATGCTTTTGTGCTGAAAGAGAAAATTGTTCCTGCCAAAATACAGGGAATGGTGGATGGAATTATGCAAATGAGATATTCACTCATACTCTTTATCCTGAATTTGTTATTTATTACCCAGCGTCACCATCATGCCGTTCCCCCATGGTTTACTTTGACTGCTCCACTGTTCAACCTGGGACCACTGGGACTGAGTGTCAGAAGAGCTGCAGCACTCTGGACATGGCTTGTGTAAGTACAGCATAGCACACACACACACACACACACACACACACACACACACACACACATCTGGGTAAGGACATTCAAGCAAAACATACACGTTTATGCTGATGTCATTTATACGCATGCTCCCTCCATAGTGCAGGACGAGCTTCAGGCTGCATTTCACTTTAAAATTGGTTTCAATTGGTCTTCTCAAAAGCTCTCTACCCGCTTGATGATTTTAGCATTGTCACATCCGATAGTATTATTGAAAGGGTGCCCCTCTTATAATTACTTGGCTATATGGATCGACAAGCTTTTATTATCATAAAGTAAGGATTTGCTTTTATTTTAGAAATATATTTTCTTTTTTTTCAATGCCAAGAAATAACTTGTGGAAGCTACATTTTGGTCTGTGATTGAAAACGGTGACATATTGTGTATGCATGCAGCCTCCTAAGAATGAGTTTAGATTCAGTGTGCCATGCATCTCTGCCTTTCATTACAAACACAAAGTCCCATACTCACCCATTGCATTCTTTATGATTTGGTGGGTTGGACATCAGTGACCACTTGCAGACGACAGTATTGGCGTATTTTAATTTATAAAATGATACTAGATTAACGTCCAGTTTACGTTCTCTGTTTTAGCTCAAGTAGTTACCAGCCTCGCTCCTCCAAGATCTTGCCTTTTAATTCATTATGTGTTCTGACAAATCCGGGGAAAACATTTTCATACTATGCACCTTGGGCATCGAATAATTTCCAAAAAGATTTATAATGAGAAAGATTCATAACCATTGATGAATTCAAGGGCATCATAAAGAATGTGCTGATAGAGGCATGTGGTTGTTTCTATTGAGAGGCTTCTGTGTAAAACAGCTGTTTTGTTTTATTCATGTTGTATTTCATATTGTGTTGTGATTTTGTATGGCTGCTCACTTGGCCAGGTCTCTGTTATGAAAGAGATCTTTATCTCATGGGACTTCTTGGTAAAATATAGGTAAAATGAGAAAATACACATACATGCATAGGTGCTGTTGGGTTTCACAATCTGTTTTCACCCTCCACTTTGGTGGGTTCAGATCAGTACAGGCTGTATATGTGGCTGCATGTGCCCTGATGGCCTGGTGTCAGATGGAGCAGGAGGCTGTATCAACGAGACCAGCTGTCCGTGTCTGCACAATGGAAACGCATATCAGCCGGGGGAGACACTGACTGTGGACTGCAACACCTGGTTTGTACAGCGCTTTGCACACACACACACACACACACACACACACACACACACACACACACACATACCAATACAGTATTGGTTTGTGTAACCCTAACCCTAATCAACACAAGATTGAAAGTTTGTGTCTGTTGTGTGTCTCCTCAGCTACTGCAGTGGAAGGAAGTTCACATGTACCACCAATGTGTGTAATGCAGTTTGTGGGATCTATGGCGATGGTCACTACATCACATTTGATGATAAGAGGTTTGACTTCAGCGGAGACTGTGAATACACACTCCTTCAGGTAAGGAATAAGATTATAATCCTTAAAGTGTTTCCTTTCCTTTGGTTTCAATGGGAACAGAAAATGTGGGGCTTTTTTGCAGCTATGTTGTCAGAAAAACAAGAGAGGAGTCGCTTATGTATCTGTTTACAGTAAAAATCTGCTTTCTGCGATCACAACATGGACAACCATTATTTGATTCCATGCTGCACACAGCTTGAGTAGCTTTTCACACGACAGCAGGACACTTAAAGTTGCATACCTTGCTGAGGAGTTGGAGGTGTGCAGCCTGTCTTCTGCAGCTCTTCATACAACAGCTGACTGTGGCTGCTCTGTCTTGTTCCCTTACTCCTCTGCAAAGATTTAAAATCATCCACTGACAAAAAGATATCAGAAGTGACCCTTGTCTTGTTTTGGAGAAACATTTTGGGTGAGTGATCATGGTGACACATACATTGCATTTCCTGTGGCTGCTCCATAATAAAAGCTATACCCAGTCTGTTGAACACAAAATAAGCAGCAGCAGCAGGAAATTAGCAGTAACTTAATCCAGCTCTAATACAGCTGAAGAACAATGAACAGTAAACAGTAAGGCGGATATCAGGGAGATAAAATTGCCCCTTAGGCTTCGGTAGGCAATCTGAATCCAGCACGGGAACAGTGGAGCCCACCACCACCAATAAAAACGACTATTTAGAGAGATATTTACTGAATGTAAATACATTGAATGACTATTGAAGGAAAATTGCAGAGCAGTAAGTGGTAATGGGGTTTGATTTGTCTCTATTTGTGTCTATTCCTTACTCAGGACTACTGTGGCACCAGTCAGAGCAATGGAAGCTTCAGGATTATCACTGAGAATGTTCCATGTGGGACCACAGGAGCTACATGCTCCAAGACCATCCAGATCTTCCTGGGGGTAAATACAACACAAGTACACTGTGCACATGTTCTGCCCCAAACAATAGATCAGAATGTCAGACTAATATAAATGTTGAGGTTTGGCAAGGATTATTAAGACTGGGACCAACCATTCTTTTATGATTGATAAGCCTTATAATGCCTTTGATAAGTCAGCATTAAAATGAATTATCAAGTGGGTGAACAAGCAACATAGATTGAAACTATACTGATATTTAACTTTATTTTCCAACATAGTTGGAGGCATAAAGCTCACTTTAAAACTAAAGATGATAGAATTTCATCCCGCGGTAATGCTATGATGCTGATGCCCACACTTTATATCCTGGACGCATGCAGCCTGTGCAAACATTCCCCTCCAATGACAATAAAATGTGGCTTTTCTTTTGACCTGCAGTCAAATTGTATCTGTTCCTTGGAAAAGAATGATGCAATTGCTTTCCATTTATTTGGGAACCAAGTTCCTTTTCACAGAATAGCATGCAACTCTTCAGGTGATAACTAGAGAAAGAAACCTCGACATGATTTACTGAGTAACTGATTACCTGTTACCTTAGCTGGTGCAGTAATACTTGTTTACTTGATGTTGATGCCCACAGGATAATGAATACCAACTTAAAGATGGGACCTTCCAAATGGTAAAGGGCAGTGGCCAGGTGCTCCCTGCTCAGATACTTAAGATGGGTATTTACCTGGTGGTGATGATCAAGCCGGGTCTTGTGCTCATGTGGGACCAGAGAACCAGTCTTTTCATTAAACTTGCTCCGCAGTTCCAGGTAAACAATCATGTCTGCATGTCTTGACTGACATGATTTCATGATGTCATGATTTCAATGATTTCAATGATATGATTTGTGCAAAAGCCAACTGGCTTTTGCACAAATCATATTGGTTAGGGCGCTTCATTCATTGTTGCTCTTTGTCATGATACACCGTGAGCATCTTCACAGACACATCAGGACATTTTGTTCCATACAGAAACTTGCATTAATCAATATTTGATTCACACGTTGATGAACATTGAGTAAAATAACTGTAATGTAAAAGGTGTTGCTCATAGTGCTTAACTCACAAAGAATTATCAGCCAACTCAAGCATCAGCAACCCGACTGCGCTTTTGAGCCTCTTGTAGCTGATTGCTTTGGCACTGCTCTCATCAACCCAGAGAGAGTTAGTGCAAGCGGTTTGCATCTAGCTTCAGAACAGGATGTTTCCCTCAGGAGCTGGCACAGACCAAACAGAGCTAGGAGAGTGAATACTAGACTTATATGTGCCTGGTCATTTAGTCTGAACTATGATTGTGGTTGTTTTGATGTTTCTCTGGGGCTTGAGGGCTGAAGGATCTTTCAGTGGCAACAAACAGCCTTACTCTGTATCAGCCCTATCATATCAGTAAACTCTGCCATTGGGTTCCTCCCTCTTAGGGTCAAGTCTGTGGTCTGTGTGGAAACTACGACGGCAACAGTAAGAATGAATTCACCACACGCTCTCAGGAGACAGTGACAGACGTTCTGGAATTTGGCAACAGTTGGAAGGTTTCATCCAGCTGCCCAAATGCCGAACTGCTCACTGATCCCTGTTCCTCGAACCGCTACCGGGCAGCCTGGTCCCAGAAACAGTGTAGCATCATCACCAGTGTCACCTTCCAGAGCTGTCATTCACAGGTAACTATGGTGATAGCATCATACTCAGCACAAATGTATGCCCATACACAAACATTGTCACTTTAACTGCCATGGTATGTGAAATGAAATGAACAGAATTGAGCACTAAGTGCTCATTGCTTTTTGTGTTGATCAGTTGGTCTGTCCATCCATCCCTTTAATCAAAACAATGGTCTAAAGCAAGATATCTTAAAAACTGCTTATCAGCCTGTAATATTTATATCAGCACCAATAATACAGCCTGTGTGATTACAATGCCACAGTTGATACTACTACTAGAACATGTTTGTTTCCCTTAACCTTTATTTTTCTAGTAAACAGTACATGATTGTGTGTTCAAGGTTGACCCTGGTCCATACTATGACTCTTGCGTGAGAGACTCTTGTGCTTGTGACACCGGTGGGGACTGTGAGTGTCTCTGTACTGCTGTGGCTACCTATGCCAAAGCTTGTAATGAAGCTGGGGCCTGTGTTAAATGGAGAACTCCAAAGCTGTGCCGTAAGTTTGGTCACAATCTCACAAAGAAATTCTGAGCTACAGGAGTTATAATTTGTAAGAAATTGTATCTTTAGCCAAAAGATAAAAATGTGTTGGATACCCTGACTTTATTATCAACAGCTAAGACATACTTATTTTGTCTCTTGCAGCTATTTTCTGCGACTATTATAACAACCCTGGTGAATGTGAATGGCACTACAAGCCTTGTGGAGTTGACTGCATGAAGACATGTAGGAATCCATCAGGAAACTGTTCCAGCCTCATCACTGCCCTGGAAGGTACATTGGACAGATCTTTTAACATGTCATCTTCTTGAATATAGGTTTCTGTCATAGAGTTCAACTCAGGTCAACAGACTGATTTGATGGCTATTATTATTATTACAATTGTTTTGTGATTTAGACCAACATGTCAGGGATAATATGCTAACCTTTCATTCCTTTGGGTTAGTTTGTTTTGCAGCTTCATGAATCTGTCTTGCAGTTGTGAGAATAAGCATTTAAGTGACTTATTTCTGTGTCAGGAGTTTCCCCTTAAAGCCAATGATCAAAGTAAATGTAAGTGATGGTAATCCCTGATTTTAAATCATTTAAAATAATCACCAACATGTACAATATGCAGCTAACTCATGAGGAAAACAGGAAAAAAATAATATTATTATAATAATAATCATAATAATAATAATAATAACAATAAAATATGTCTCCGGATGGCTGTGCCATCAGTGTGTGGGAGTGGGCATCCCTCCTGTTGAGCAAGTAGCACCTTGTATGGCAGCAGCAAGTATCACTGTTGTAGTCAAGACCATCTAAACCAAGACCAAGTCATGACCAGGACCAGACTGTTTTGAGATAGAGACAAGACCAAGACCAAGATTTTTAGGGGTTGAGACCGAGTCAAGACCAGACCAGTGTGAGTGACCACAGGCACTCCTCAATTTGATCTGAAAGATCCACATTCCCATATAAACACCCACAGAAAACCAATGAAGATATCTTCATAATATCCCTGCAGTTGTTGTCTTGACTGGTCTTAATAATAAATAAAATCCAGAGACCAAGAAAGACGAGACGAGACAGAGACCTTTAAAAATGAGTCTGGAGACTCGTCACGAGAACTGCAACACTACTGTGTATGAATGGATGTTTGAATGGGTGAATGCTGGCTTGTGTTGTGAAGCGCTTTGAGTGGTTGCTAAGACTAAAAAAGCACTACATGAATGCAGTCCATTGACTGTTAGTCTGCATACAAATGTGCTGTGGAGGACAATTACACTTAACAATTACTACTCCAAACTAAACATTGCATCCTAAGAATAGGAGCTGTGTCTCTGAAATCCAACAAAGTCTTTGATTTGAATGGGTGTCTGTGGCTCAGGAGGAAGAGGAGTTGTACTGATCACAGGGTCAATCAGTGACCCATCAGTTTGTGAGTGTGTGATTGTGTATGCATGCTTGAATGGGTGGCAAATTGTCAAGTGCTTTGGGTAAAAGCATTTAGCTCTATTTGTATTTCTGCTGAGGTTAATCTATTTGTTAAAATGGTGTTGCAGGCTGCTATCCACAGTGTCCTCCAACCCAGCCCTACTTTGATGAAGACAGCATGAAGTGCATTGCCTGGAACCAATGTGGCTGCTATGATGGCAAAGGCACCCATTACAGCATCGGAAACAAGGTTCCATCGGACAACTGCTACACTTGGTATGTCTCAAACAGAAAATTCATGAATGATTACATCCTTACGTTCAGCATAGGGCATATTGACAGACCAATTGCAAATGCATGTGCCAGAGGCCATTGTCTCATTTCAACAAGGACATGAGCAGCCAGACATGGGCCCTGTGTGGAGTTTGCATGTTCTCCCCCTGTCAGTGTGGGCTTTCTGCCAAGTTCTTTGGCTTCCTTCCACAGTCCAAAAAGATTAGGTTATTTGTAGTGCTGGGCCAAGATTACAATTTTTAATCGCGATTAATCGCATTGTTATGCACAAAATTCAATAATGAATTCAGAAGTGTATTGCCCACTTTTATTTTAAAAGTACTGCTATATGAACAAAAGTGCAATAACATTTGCTTTGCAAACACTTTAAACAAATCAGGTTATTGTTAGCAGCAGTATTCCCTTTACACAGTAGCAGTTATAACACAGTTATAATGATTCTGGTCATAGATATTCAGCCGGTGTTCATAACTTTATTTTCATGTGTGTAAGAGATGCAATTTGAAATATACACCTTGAAAACTGCAAACCTATCTACGTCATGTTTTTTTCTTCTTTTTTTATGGTTGTTAAATTCTCAGTAGTGATAACTAAATGATATGCTTATTATACATATTCCAAACAAAAACACTTTATTTGTTATCGGGGTAGGAGATGTAATTGTATTTATATTGTGACGTTGTTAAACAAGTGTTGAATGTTTATTGTCTTTCAACCTCAAATCCTATTATATACTTATGTTTGTAATCTATAATTTGCAAGTATCAGGAAAAAATGCACCTGTACCAGCAACATATCCTCAGCAACATCTTTGACAATACCCATCCCTGAGTCTCTCCATGTTTTATCTATATTTGATTCCTGTTCTATTTTTAACCAGTTAGGTGGCAAGATCGAGGTGTCTAGCCAGAAAGCAAAGGACTTAACAGCAGAGGCCCAGTTGTATAGGACAACATTTGGAGGAGTTATGCCTCCTTTAAATTTGGATTTGTAAAGATATTTTTAACTTGTTTTTTTAGCCTTGTAATAAGTCATAATTGAGTCTAATCCCTAAAGAAAAACGGTTTTGAAAACATTCTTTTTTTTAAATTAGATAGAATAATTAAGGCAGGAAGATCTTAATTGAGGTTCACTCTTCCGAATAGGGAGATATAGGTAGTGTCTTCCAGACTGAATTTAGCTTTTTCATTTATATATTAGGGGTTAAGAGTTGGACTCCAGAAGAGAGGAGGGGTGTTTTGTAATCTAAATACCTGGATAAGGGAATTTAGGGTACAGTCTGTTGGTAATATGAACAGGAAGAGGGAAAAAAGAACTATAACCATTCCACAAGTGGAAGTTAGTGACAGCAAAGGGTGCATGAGTGTTCTTGGTGAACAGAGGAGAGAAAGAAGAAGAGCAAGGGTACCGTGTGATGTAAATGATCAGATGCAACGTTTTAAAGTTGTTGGGACAGTTGCCTCATCTTCAGCTTTCAGTACATTTGGAGTCTATGTGTAACGAGAGTTTTGTATTAGAGTCCCCTTATAGTCCTCACTGTTTTCTGATCAGCTCCTCTACAGACATATTGCTCTGTCAATTGAATGCTAATGAAAATCAAACATTCCCTACCTCTGAGTAAGATTTGCTTTACATCATGAAATATAATTCTGGTTGCTCAAATAATGCTGAAGGTCAAAGATATGACTACCTTTTACTTTTATTTCAAAGCTCCTGTACTGTCTCTGGAATATCGTGCAGCTACGATGTGAACTGTAAGTATATGTACACACTGACTTTTTATAGCAAATTATTTGTTTATGTGTATAAACACACAAACACACACATATACACACACAGACTTTTTGAAGAATTGAAAATGTGATCCTCTTGATCTGCAGCTTGCTCATGCTATATTAATGGAAAAACCTACAAATATGGGGAAACCATCTACAACACAACGGATGGCCTGGGGAACTGCATCACAGCTAAATGTGGGGCCAATGGGACCGTAACCAGGAGCATGTACCTGTGCATTTCTTCCACCACAGCTGGCCCTACAACTACTCCCTTTACATTCAGCACGGTTGAAAAGACAACTTCAGGTAACAAAATATATGAAAAAAAAAAGTATTCTTGCTTTCAGATTTTTGATAACTGATAAAAAAGCACTTTAATAATTTATAACAAAAATTAAAGGTACTTGAGAATGTGAGAAAGAAATGTGTATGGATTTCTTTCAAATTTACAAATTTTACACTGTTCACAAAATGTCTGATTTTACCACAGTTACTACATCACAATCAAGAACCACATTGGGATCCACAGCCAAACTTTCAGAAACGACGACATTAGAAAAAACTACAGGAAGCACTGGGACAACAACATCACCAAAAGTCACCACTGGCCCAGTTACAACCTCTACCACGGCTATTGTTGAAACTACAACCTCAGTGGCGAGTGTCACAACAACAAGCCCTGAAACAACAGTTGTAACATCAAAACCT
>NW_022280196.1:135108-151164 GCF_004355925.1 Anarrhichthys ocellatus
GAACCACAGCCAATCCTCCAGAAACAACTACATCAGAACAAACAACAACAAAAATCCCAGAAACAACAGTTGTTGTAGTCACAGAAATTCCACAAACATCAACTGTTATTACAAAACCTGTTATTTTGAATACAACAACTATTGTGGTGTCAACTGTAACTTCAGGAGCAACACTTAAAGGTACAACTTCCATTGGCCCAATAACACAGACACTTCCAGGCAGCACAACTGTTTACACTACCAGACCAGCCAGATCTACAGTTGTTTCTACACCACCTCCATTAACCACAACTACAACATTATGTGTCTGCATTGTCAATGGGACTACACATCGTCCTGGTAGGTGATTTTTCATTTTCCATTTTCACATTATCATTTTTCCCTCATCATGATTTTCAGCACCTTTTTACTTCTTTTTTAAGATTAATTTTTCCCAAAAAATTGTTCTCATTTAAATGTCTAAAAGTAATTTTTCGATGGTATACTCAGAACAAGTGTAACGTGTTACACTTAGTTTTTAATTGTTAAGACAGTCTTTATAATGTTCAGGCCCAACACTAAGCAATGGTACATGATGATTTGCTCTTGTTGTCAGCATTCATGTTTTCCCCTGTTTTGCTGTTCATGCTAACACTGTCCGGAGACTTTACGGCAGCTTGTTTTTCATTCATTTTCAGAAATATCCTGAATACATTAATACAGCACATGCAACATATATTTTCAAAATACATACAACACACATGCATTAAATGATCTCTCAAAAAATAACTTAGATGGCTAACATGTTATAATACAGTACACAAAATTGTGAGCAGTTATTTGGTAAAGTGTGAGGAACAAATTTGGATTAATGAGTCTTAATTAGTTCCTGAATAACTTTGAATCCAAGACTATGTAGTTGATAATGATGACTAGAACGGACTAGGAGATACTACATTAATGAACCATTAGATAATGATTAGTTCACAAATATCTGCAAATCATCAGAGTCGCATGTTTTCCATTATCCTCCATCCATTTAAATTCGGTAAATTGCCGCTGAGTGTTGGTTGGTGCAGCATGTACTCAGCTAAGCTACATTTACATATGCTTACACCACTGCAATAGATTGAGTGAACAGGTTTCATTCAGTTACAGTTCAGTAACTGAATGAAAGAGTTACACAATCAATTGTTGAGAAAAGAAAATGTTGTCTTTTCAATAGATGACCTGGCCATAGTCATATATGATACTTAAAAGTTTTTCATTGGTATGTTGCAACTTATACAATAACTTGTAGCACTAGCATAGCACTGCAACAAGTTTATCCTCACTTTGTTTATCTCTGTCTCAGAGTTTAAGCTCACTGCTGACCTACAGCAGGCTGCCAAATATTCTCTTTTGTTTTGTTGTGGTTAGGGTTACAGTGTTTGTTTTGGTTCTAATATCTACTCTCTATTTAATATGTATTATGTGCTGCTCTGTGTCCCCCAGGTTGCGCCACTGTTTCAAATCTAAAGAAAATGGCAGCTCACTAGCTACCTGAATAGGAAACAGAGTCACAAACGGGCCAGAATAGTGATAGGTGTTTCTGAACAACCTTTTTGGACTTTCAGAAGGCACAAACTGGGGCTTGAAATAATCAAGGCTTGGTCTGCTCACAATAGCTCAGAGTTGGCTTTACAAAATAGATGAATCCTGGTTCAGTCTCAGACTCCTTTAATAAATGCTTTTCACATTGAGAGCCACCTGAGCACAGCTCATTGCCTTTTTTTTAAATCAGGGTTGGTTTTGGTCTGAACACCCACTAAATCCTCTCATTTATTATATTTTTAATTAATTAGTAAAGTTTATTTGGTGCACTAAACTTTTATTTCGACTCTTATTTTCACAGGGGACTTGGTGTACAAAGTCACTGATGGCTTAGGTTGGTGTTATGTTGCATATTGCAATACATCTTGTAAAGTTGAGACGCAATCCAGACTATGTCCCACAACACCGATACCCAGCACTGCCGTAAGTTTCACCACTCCAGGGTTTGGCACCACTCCAGGGTTTGGCACCACTCCAGGGTTTGGCAGCACTACAGCTATTGCCAGCTCTACTTCCACTCCATCAACCACCCTGTCTACACCTACCACTGACTGCAATGATGTGAATTCAACAAGAAAGGTGGGATATAGATAACATTTATTTTTATTCATGATTGTGAATTGAATTGTTTCTAAAATACTTTGAGCATTTTATTTCACCAATAGCTGCTTTGTGTCCAGTAGATGGTAAATGGACTGTACTTGTATAGCGCTTTTCTAGTCAACCACTTAAAGCGTTTTAACACTACATGTCATCATTCACCCATTCACACCCATTCATACACTGATGACAGGGGCTACCATGCAAGGAGCCACCTGCCAAAAGAGCACTGGATCATAAACAGGACTATATTTATGTTGTAATATGAAGAATAAAGAGGAAACTATTTATTTAATTCCCAGATAGTCCATGATACGTTTTGCATGTAAAACAATCAACTCTAACAGATTTAAACTTTAAAAGTGATTTTAGAAATTTCGAAAACACATGGAAAATATAAGACCATATTTTTTATTCTACTTTAATTTTATATATGGCACTACGGTGCTCATGTTTATTGTATGAATCATTGTTATGCCAAATGAAATCATGCACTATAATCTATAATGCAAAAAATCTGTTGAATTATACTTTAATGTTATACACACACATCGTTTCCTGTATGACTTACTGCTTCTCGATACCCATCCAGAATGGAGAGTCCTGGAAGGTCAGCAACTGCACCATAGCTACCTGCACCAATGGCACGATCACACAGACACACACTCCCTGTCCCACAGTACAACAGCCCATCTGTGCAAATGGACGCAAAGTTGTTGAAGTCTATGATGATGACGGATGCTGCTTCCACTATGAATGTGAATGTAAGTTGACCTGTGGTAGTAAGTGGTAACCTTTACTGACAGGCTACCACTTCTTTTCTTTTAAATGCAGCAGAGCATTTTGTGTCAATATGCTAAGACTATTTACATATCTTCATATAAAATAAAATGAACTATTTACTGGAGAGCACTGAGGGCCAGACTATCAACTAAGTAGCTTCTAAGTTTCTTCAGTAATAGCAGTTACTAAAGCAACTAAACCAATTTAGTTGCTTTGTACACCAAGAAAAATGTACTAAGCCAAGAAAAATACTGTTGTCAATATTATTTGCCAATAAACAAACATAGCCTTCTTGTTGGAGGTGATTGTGTGTTCTGCCTCTTCTAGTTGATACTTCTTGTTTCCATTCATGGTTCTTCTTATCCTGCAGGTATGTGCAGTGGCTGGGCCGGATCCCACTACATGACATTTGATGGAAAGTCATACAGTTTTGAGGAGAACTGCTCTTACTACCTGGTCAAAGAGATTATCACTAAATATAACCTGACTATAATAGTAAACAACCATGACTGCGATCCTTCAGACAGCACGTTCTGTCCCCAGGCTCTCATTGTAACGTACGGATCCTACGAGGTGGTTTTGACTCAGTTGAAGACTTCAGGAACAGCAGCTAATGTGGTAAGCAAGCAGACATTTATTGTTTTAGTGTTAGTAACTCACTTCCTTTATTATTTTGAGAGTACTTAATGAAGTGGTGTGGTGCATTGTGGGTGTGGTGCATTGTACAGTTAGAAAAGCTGCTGTGCTTCGCAGTCTTCTCTAATGTGTTTTGTCACTTTGTCCTACAGGTGTATGTGAATCAGAAACGGATCTATCCCGCCTACACAAATTCTGTCCTACGCCTCACGAGCACAGATATGGTGATCACATTGGAGATACCTGAGATCAACACAAAAGTGGTCTATAGGGCCTCCTCATTCAGCATTGACCTTCCTTATTCCTTCTTTGGTGGAAACACTGAGGGACAGTGTGGTGAGTTAGCAGACCACTTGATACGTAACGTGACCAAATCTTTGGGTGAAAGAACTGAGAAACATTTCAATGCCACTTCTAACCAGAGGGCACTACTGAGAGCAGCCTGCTGCACCTACTGACACTGGCAGCCTGCAGTTACTGTAGGATAGGCCGAATGTTTAGTGCAGAGTTCAAATAGTCAATACAACAATTCACAGATCTGGAACAACCAGAATGAACAGAAGAACCGGAAAACCCTTAATAATTCCTCAGCAACAGGATTAAAGTAATATGTAGTACAGCTCGATCTAGAAGGCAAAACTAAAGTCTCAATTCAAGTCAACAAGTGGACAGTGTAGCACTGCTGAAAGAGACGACGGGCTAGAAGTTGTTTGTATTCAAATGTTTTTACAAGTGTTCCTCCTAACCTCTTAACTGCACCAACTAGTCATAAATCACTTGTTTCAGACCAATGTGCAACTTGGAGAGACCATTAGCATTATCAATTTCAATAAAATTGCCATATAAGGCGTCATGTTGCGTTCCATGTTTGGGCAGGATCAGTCACAAACATGTTACTAAAGAGTCAAAGGAAGGATTTCACACTGTGGAGCTTAAAGTCCTGCTGTCTGGAATCAGCAGAGGAGCTGTACTCTGACAGACCTAACGAGTGAACATCTCTGTAGGTCAGAGTCATCAATGACTAGTGTGAGATGCTGTCAAAGAGACGGGAGAGAGAGTCTTATAGCCAACAGTAGATACACTGTCGGGTTCAACAGAGGATGAGATGAGCTGTTGGAGTGAGAGAATGTTACAACAAGACTGAACTTTCAGAGTAAAACAATCTTAGGCAAATTGGCATGTCATGATGATGATAACATGGTTAACAGAATATTAAGTTTGACAATGCATATTAATAATAACGGAACACTTGTGCATTTTCTTTGTCAGAGAAATGTGTTAAATACAACAAATTCTCTTAAATCGCTGGTACGTTCTATTTAGCAACAACTCTGTTGATCTGGTTCTTGCATGAGCTCCAATGCTTTGGCTTCAGACTCCTGTCTCTTCTCTTTCAGGGACCTGTGACAACTCCCAGAAAAATGACTGTCGTTCTCCTAACGGCCAGGTGGAAAGCTGCTCAGTCACTGCAGGCCAGTGGATTGTTCCAGGTACACCCTGTGTCACCCCCACAACCCCAACAACTACGACCACTTCAAAAGCACCTTACACAACACCAACACAGCCTGCTTGCAAACCTGCCATTTGTGATATCCTAACCAGCAGGTGAGGGAACCACAAAATACTGACGTCTTCATTCTCTCAGGCTTTAAGGCACAATTATTTAGTATAAAGCTAATTGTGCGTCCATCCTGCTAGCTTGTAATCACAACCACATTAAAGTGTCTGCGTGATTCTATTCAGAGTTAGGACAAAGCTCAAACTTGGAGTGGAATAGGATTCTAGCATATCATCAATTGAGGGTTTAGAAGTTATCAGCTTTTCAGCTCAAAAAGATACATTTACTCATCTAGAGTTATATGTAGATCTAGATGTAGTTATGTTTTATCCCAGAAGCCTTGAATGTTGGGGTATTATGACATTTTTCTGCATGCAGTTTTGGATGTGAAACAGCTTAATTTATCGTCCAATGGTAGACTTGTAGCTGGATGATGTGGTAGAGCTCGATGTAGTGTAACAGTGAATGAAGGAGACTGTTGACAGTTAATGAAATCAGCGGAACAAATCTCACCAAATACAAAATGAAAGTTGTAGGTCGATTTTATTGCTCTCTAGTCTTAATTTTGTCAATGAAAATGTTGACAATAATCATTTGTTGACATTTTTGAATTACAGGACTGCTTTCCGTTACGTCTTAGATGAAGTTCATATTTTTCTGGTCACTTTTCCTGACATGCTGTTCTGGCTTGTATGTTCCTTCTAGTGTTTTTGCACCATGCAATACAGTCATACCCCCAGGAGCATTTGTGACATCCTGTAGGTCTGACATTTGCAACAGTGGCAACGCCACAGGCTGCACCAGCCTGGAGGCCTATGCCACTCAGTGCTCTGATGCAGGAGTCTGTATCGACTGGAGGAATGCAACCAATGGGCAGTGTGGTAAGATATATAGCTAATAGTTTATAGAACTAGAAGTGTTGCATGGAGTTCTGACAAATGTGTATATAAACGTATCTCCATCTTACAGGGCTCACGTGTCCAAGTAACAAGGTGTACATGGCCTGTGGCTCCACTGTAGAGCCTACATGCAATGACAGGTAATCAATAAATCAATAATCTGATCTTTTGAATTTATTTTTGTTTTAGAGATGTTGACATTTATACACCACTTGCTGGATTTAAATGCTTACATTTCCGCTTCCCTGGATGAAATGATGTTGAATGTCCTTAGTGGAGATTGTTTTGTTCTGTCAGTGTGTGAGAAGGATGGATAGATAGATAGTGAGCCCTGTTGTGTCTGTAATAACCAATCATTTCTTTTCTGACATCAGATTCAACCAAAAGTTCCAGGCATCCCCGAACAACACTAAGGAGGGTTGCTTCTGTCCTCATGGCACCATCTTATTCAACACAGTCTATGACACATGTGTGGCCTCCTGCGGTAAGATGAGATCCTAAAGAAAGCTTCACTTTTCTCAAAAGCATTAGCTTGAAGCACAACTCATCCTACAAACACTTGTTTCTGTTTGAATTTCAGATTGTGTCGGACCTGATGGAAAACCCAAACAGGTGAGAACTCTGCCTGTCGCATGTATTCTATTCTCTAGCAAAGCATGAGTTGTGTGTCTGAACTGGCTCCTGTCTCTTAAACAGCCTGGTGACACATGGACAAGTGGCTGCAACACCTGTACGTGTGACAACGATTCCATGAGCATCCAGTGTCAGCCCGTTCAGTGCCCAACTATACAGATCCCCATCTGCAGCGAACCTGGCCAGCAGCTGGTCAACAAGACAGATGGCTGCTGCACAACACAGTCTTGCGGTCAGTTGCAGTGTCACAGAACTCCATGTGATTCTGTCACTTTGTAGCCTTGATGCCACAAAGTGATAGTTGTTGGTAGTAAAACATGCCTCTGAAGAGATGAACCCAAAGGCCTTCTTTCTATTGCTTTTGAACTTGTAATGGTATATCTCATCTCCACCTGATATTAACACGTCATCTGTCTCTGACACGTTAAAGCAGGTGTAGGTACACACAGCACACTGCAATCTCAATGCTATTGGATCTGCCTGAGGTGCTCTCATCTCTGACACATTCTTAAAGTCATTGTTCAACATTTTGGGAAATATTTGCTTTTCTGTCTGTGTGTGGATTAAACACACAAGTCAGGAAGTGTTAATTGGAGTGTTTTAGACTTATCTCACAGACAGAAGATTGATATCCATCTGAACACCTCAATGAATATTAAGATCATTTGAGGTATTTAGTGAATGTAGGACTGAATCTTTAAAACTGAACTGACTATACTGAATCATCAGCTGTTTGCACTGAAGCTCCCCTCACAAGTGTGAGACAGGACCATTGTCAGCTCAGTGGTAGTATGGACTACGCCAGGTGGTAGCCAAGCCATCGATCCTATTGCCGCTGCTCACAGGAGGATGGGTTGTACTGAATCGGATGCAGGAGACTGAACTTATTACCAAGCTGAAGACATCAGAATCAGCACAGTCATATCAGAGCGTCATAATGTGATTGCTTCCTGATGTACATACTGAAATATATTCAGTATATTACACTTATTTAGCTGACACTTTTATCCAAAGCGACTTATAATAAGTGAATTCAACCATGTGGGTACAAAGAATGTAACTTCATCGAATATGCTGAACTGCTTCAAGTCGTATGCCGTATGAGACAACAGGAGAAAGAGTTCTACTCATGGGACCAACGATGGAAGTTGTGGAGAGTTTCTGATGTCAAGAGGACAGAGATGATGAGGACTCTTATCATTACCAGACTGTCATTGCAAAGGCCGTGATCAGATATCACTATCCAGCTTAATGTTAATACCAGGTGGAGATTGGGTCTTATTTTACCTTTCAATTGTTCTCAACCGCTTTTTAAGCGAGAACCTACCAGTATATGTATGTTGTGTTTGTTTGTTCTCTCATGCTATGTCACCTTTACGTTTACTGATGAAGGGTTAGAAGTGACCTGTCCCTCATACAGTAGCATTATGGACCGGCTCTGAGGTATTTACGGGTAGATGTTTGGAGTAAAGTAAACACCAGCAGTAGCTGTTGGGCCTTTAGAGGACCATACCAGTGTTGTTTGCAAACTAACATGTTTTCCCACCAGCAAGCAGCCGGTGGTTTGAATTATTTTCTGTTTGGTAGAAAAGGTTTCACACTGAACATCCTTTGCCTTCTGCTAAATAGTTAAGAGCAAGGCCTTTAATGCCCAGCTGGCTCAGTGACAACGAGATCAGTCAGCTTCCAGGTGTGAACGTGTCAAACTGTGTCAAAGCAGGGCCTTCCTGAAGAACAGCCTGGGTTTCAGCAGAGTCTCCAGCTAACTTGTAGTGAATCATCTAAACATGCAGAACTGCTGTTATTAGGGCCCGAGCACCGACGTAGTCGGAGAGGAGGACCTATTGTTTTTCGATTGTTTATTATTATTATTCTTCTCATTCTTAGTGTTTCTTCGCAAAAAGGAGGTGCTTGGGATACTGGGAAAATGTCGAAATTTGGCACGCAAGCCAGAATTTGCGAAAAATTGCAGTCTGATTGGGGTGTCCAACTGCGATATGAAACATTGGCTCGATAGCGCCCCCTATTGAGTAGCCCCAACATTGGGTTTCACCTAGCTGTATGAAATTTGGTAGGTATGTGGAACGTGATGAGACGCACAAAATATCCTCTTGGAGTTTTTCATTAAACCAAACAGGAAGTCGGCCATTTTGAATTTTATGATGTTTTTGGACCGTTTCAAGGCGTCGTACTTTAACGAACTCCTCCCAGAGATTTGACCCGATCGACTTCAGATTCGGTCAGTATGCTCTTGAGACCTTGGCAGTGAAAAGTTACTCAAAGATCAAAAAGTTATTGAACTATGTGTCCGTGGCCTGGCGTCAAACAAACACCATTAGCTGCGAAACAGGAAGTTGTTATAACTCGGCCGTACATTGTCTAATCTGCTCCAAATCTCTCATATGTCATAACATCCTGACCCGGAATAAATCTATGTAATAATTTAGAATCATAGTAATAGCGCCACCTAGTGGCAACTGGAAGTTGTAAGTTGTGTACTTTGACATCCTGCTCCTCACAGATTAATCAGATCCCTCTAAAATGTTGTCAGAACAGCCTTAAGACCTTGATAATGCTTCATTGTGAAAATTGTAAGAAGTTGTTGAAGGGCGGCGACGTGGCGGCTCGGCGAATTTCGATCCTTCACCATGAACGAACAAACTGATGTAACTCGACTCCACATCATCAGATCTTTACCAGATTGCACATGTTTGATTAGACTCCCAGCCTGAAGACATCTGCAGGCCAATTATGAATCATAGTCATAGCGCCACCTACTGGTAACAGGAAGTTAAAGTCATTATACTTTGGCTTGTTTCTCTCAGTAGGTAAATCAAATCAACATCAAATTACTTCCACACAAATGTAAGAAGTTCATAATACCAGTTCATGAAGCTTTTGATGTTTCGTCGAACGCCGTTGCCGTGGCGATGCAGTCTTCGCCGTTAACAACGAAGGTCATTTTGAGAGACTAAAAATGCTCGGAACATAAGCAAACTTGGCAAGCAGATTAAAAGCCCGAAATGTAGTTCTAAAATATTATTTTATTGGTTCAGAGTGGCAAATCGGCTCAATAGCGCCCCCTACAAAATTTCGAGGAAACAGATCTCGCAGTATGTTTGACCTAGATGTATGCAATTTGGTAGGAACATGTATTACATATGGACTTAAATAAAAGTCTCTTGGGGCCATGCTCTAAACCCAACCGGAAGTCAGCCATTTTGAATTTTTTATGAATTGTTTGTGTCGTTTTTGTCATTTCCAGGTGCTGCACTTTAACGAACTCCTAGAGAATTAATCAGATCAACTTCAAATTTGGTCGGTACAGTCTAAAGACCTTTGTGATGAAAAGGTTACTCAAAGCTTGTTGTTTCGTGAAAAGCTGTTGCCGTGGCGACGCATTCTTCACCATGAAACATTAATGTGTTTTTGAGAGGCTAGAAATGCTCGAAACATAAGCAAACTTGGCATACACATTTAAAGCCCAAGATGTAGTTATATAATATGATTTTATTGGTTCAGAGTGGCAAATCGGCTCAATAGCGCCCCCTACAAAATTTCGACGAAGCAGCCCTCGCTGTACGTTTCACATAGATTTACAAAATTTGGTAGGCACATGTATCACATGTGGACTTAAAATAAAGTCTCTTGGGACCATGCTCTAAACCCAACTGGAAGTCAGCCATTTTGAATTTTGTATGAATTTCTCGTGTTTTTTTTCCATTTCCAGGTGCTGTACTACGAACTCCTCCTAGGGAATTAATCCGATCAGCTTAGAATTTGGTCAGAACAATCTAAAGACCTTAGCGATTAAAAGTTACTAAAAGCTTTAAGTTTCATCGAATGACGTGGATATGGTGTGATGGCCATTTTACATGGTTCACCATCATCCATCAAGCTGTTGTAACTCGACTGTACTTTGTCAAAACAGTCCGAAACTTGACATGCTTGTTGACTGTCATGGCTTTAGGACTTCTGCATGCCAATATTAACTCATTGTCATAGCGCTACCTACTGATAAGCACGGACATAAGCAGGATTCTATAAATACAGCGGCTCAAACACTGACCTTATTGAAAGGGTTTGTGGGCACACCATGAGAAAAAGACTTCTCTGATCTAAATATGTGCAAACTATGATGCTTGGAGAGCAAAAGTTAGATAACAGTGGATTCTCAAACCATGTCCGTGGGCATTAGTATAAATGATCTGTCCAGAGCTTCTTCATGTCAATCAGGTAAAACGTTACAATGAATGCTTCACACTACAATCTAAAGTTACAGAAGAACTTAAAATGAAAACAGTGTTAAATTAAAGTGTTCAAGTAACAGCAAATGGCACTACTGTTTTGTTAACTTTCATGTAAGTCCAAATACAATCAGCAGGACACTGCAGGGAGTTGAACCCCATCCCAGTAAACTGACAGTCTGTTATGTTACAAACACTGAAGCACATTCACACACATTCATTTTCTTAATGATCTTTAAAGGCTTACATTTATGATTGTATCGGAGGTACACTCAAAACATTTGAGGCTTAAGACCTGGTAACATGATCTTGCTACACTGCTGGTCTACGCAGGAAATATCTCACTCGTGCACGCAGTGTGATGGTCACAGAAATGCATGGCTGCGTCACCCGGAGTCCTGCCAGTACCAAGAAATACCGTTTAACTCGTGCACGCAGTGTATGATGGTCACAGAAATGCATGGCCAGAGTCCTGCTAGTACCCTCGACGTGCGTGAAGTTGCGAGGGCCCGATCAATGCTGCTCGCAGCTTTAATTCTTCTTTGACTTGTTGTCTGAGGCAACTCCCCACATTTACATCATTACGCTGTCCTTTTGTTCCCAACAGAGTGCAACGTTAACCTGTGTCCCACTCCGATCACCTGTCCGCTGGGGTTCCAACTCAACATCATCAGCAGCACCTGCTGTCAATCCTACACGTGTGGTATGTGACTCGACTTTAGCAAACACTTGTTCCATGAATTACACTAATGGAAGATCTGTTCTGAAGATTTGTTTCTGTGCATCAAGTACAGAGATAGATTAGCCTAGCTTAGCACACATCTGATCTATAGTCAACTTAACTAATGTCTCTTGTTTGTTTTGCAGTTCCTAAAGGTGTTTGTGTCTACAACATGACTGAGTACAAGGTAAGGACACAGTCCAGACTCCAGATATCAATACATCTGTCACAGTTCAGGAAGAAAAGGGAGGAGGATTCAAACACAGACACAGGCAGAGCAGGTTGAATCACAGGTACTTTACTTCACTAGAATCAAAGTCAGTGTGTGACAACGTCAGAGTCCCTCTGCAGGTTTGAACATACAGGAAATATCAACATTCAACAAAGCTCCTACCTGATCAGTCAAACAACACGCCATCTATTATGGGTGTGAATCACAGTGAGGATGTCTTCACCCTGAGGTAGAACACTTCTTTAATGTCCACTGTCCAATGTTCCTTTGTTCCTCGCTTCAGTTCTCTTTGGCCAGACCAAGGAAAAAACAGATTCACATTCACACTAACTTAATTCAAATGAACTAAGTTAAAAGCATGAGGTCATCTGGACGGACAGGTTACTTATTCGCTGGACAGCAGTGCTACATGGACCAGCAGAGGAAAATCTATCTTAACCTCCTAAAGAAAGAGGTGATGAGCAGCATTAGCAGTCGAAGCTGAAACTGAACCTCATCTACAGATGAAAAATAGCCTCTTGGCTAACTCTGGCGCATTTACAGAAATGTTTTTATTAATGTGCACTGTCCCTCATCAAATCTGTCATCAATATTGACGGACATACAGAAACAGGACGAGAATGATAGTTGCTGACAAATAACAATCCAAAACAGACAGATGAGCACAAGCTTTCTGTTTGAACCCTTTTCACTTTGGGATGTATCAGAGAGAGTCCCAGAGCTCCTGTTGATGTTATCAGGTCACCGCATGATGTTGTAAAGTGGCAGAGGTGACATGTAGCATTGTGGTTGGTGCGCTTTGCGATCACACCACAAACAAACCGAACCAGACTTTACTTGGAAGTGGTCCTGCATTTGTTTGTGCACCAAATAACAGCCACATCACACCTAGTCTGAACCGCATGAAACAGCTTAGATGACAGAGCAGCCCCAGTGCAACTGAAGGGTGCTTGAACTCTTTTGTGCTGTGCTTTTGTTTGTGTGTGTTTGTGTGAACCTTCATTCATTCACACTGTGGACTAAACAGCTGCACCAAGACCTCTTGATGTGGTTTCTGAACAAATTGTGATCTAGACTGTGTGATAATAAATATATGATATCAGCATGAATTCAAAACTGGTATTACATTTACACAATACATGCACTGATCACACTTAACTGTGAAAGAAGCAATCTTGTTGCATCTGTATGAATGTGGATCTTGTTTTCCCCTTGGTCCAGAACAATTCATTTAAGGTGTGAAAGAAAAAGTAAAGCTTTGATTCATGTGTATTTTATAGCCTGGTTCCAAGATACCAACACCAGAAACACCATCAGAACCACCACTAGAAGCACCAGTAACACCAGAACAACCGTCAGGGACCACAACGGCACCATCAGGAGCAGGAGAAACAAGATCGGGACCTTTAACAGAGGAGTCTTTTAAACCCAAACCCTGCCAGGACTGTTACTGTGGCCCCACAATGGATCCCATCACCAAGCTAAACATCATTACTTGCAAACCTATTGTCTGCAACACAAACTGCTCCAGAGTAAGCTCATTCACAGGACATACCAACACACACACACATTCACTGGGATACATTGACACCCAGAGGCAGCTTTCTGTGGTGCAACTGTAGCAGCTGATGCATGGTGTAGTTAGTTTCAGTAGTTGCACTGGACTCTTCAGTACTGGACTCATGTATCTAAAAGTGGTGGACCAAACATGAGCAATACCTCTCAGTATGAAGCAGTATAATTGATTCTTGTATTTCTTTTATGAGCATCTTTTGCCCACAGTCTCAGATAAACTGCTGTCGCTCACCGTACTGACCAACACAACTTCAGCACCTTGTTGTTTTCACAAAAATGCGCGGGCAGTAAATGATTCTTTGAGTCGAAGAGTTCATCAAAGCTTAATCTTTTTCTTTGGTATATGGGATGAGGTGTTTAAATACACCGTTCAGTAAAGTGTATATTTTCATATACCTGAAAATATGACCAGAATATCCCAGTATCATGTTCCAGCTTTTCAGAAAGTTCCACTACATTTATGGTCTATCCATGAAAATGTTGAAAACAAAAAATAGCTTAACATGGAGGACACTCAAGTGCACAACCCCCCCCCAGCAGCTTCTTACAAAGACAAAGGAGGTTTTTTCTCTTCATTATCTCTCCCTCACTCTCTCTCACTCTGTCTCAGGGTTATGAATATCAGACTGTAGCTGACAAGTGCTGCGGTCGCTGTGTTCAGAAGAGCTGTATTTTCACCACACCTGAGAACACAACGTACATCATTGAGGTCAGTACTGCCGCTGTGGGAGTTTCCTCACATTTTTAATGGCCAGAATTTGCTTGCTGTAGCGAGATAGTTCTTGTTTAGCTATTGACAATGTAGATATTTGTTAATGAATGTTAGAGAAAGAGAAAAATACATATTTATTTGATATAAAGCAAAGAATAAGACTAACCTTATTTTGAAAAATGACGAATCTGACTTAACTTCTGCTCTTCCTTTCGGTACAGGTCAACAACACATTTGTACCACCTAATGACAAGTGTGTGCAATATACATGTGAGAACATCAATGGACAGCTTGTTACCAAGGAGACCAAGACAATTTGCCCCCCCTTTAACCCCTTGGACTGTGAACCTGTGAGTTTATTCCCCCCCCCCCCCCTCCCAAACTGTCTGTCTGACCCACAACATACATTAAATGTGTTTTTATCTTTCAGGGTTCCGAGACAACAGACGCTAATGGATGCTGCACAACCTGTAAGTCAGTGGAGTCACAGTGTTTAATAGTGAATCCAACATCAGGAACAAATCTGTTGCATTGTGAGAAGCTAACGGTTGCTGTGTGTTCCAGGCAAGCTGCGGAGCATCTGTGAGGTCCAGAGTGAGCAGACCGTCATCGAGGTGAATGACTGCAAGAGCACGCAGCCGGTCAACATGACGTCCTGCGCTGGACAATGTGGAAGCTCGTCCATGTGAGTCTATTTAGCATCACACTTTCAACTTAATCAGCTAAAGCCTTCATGTGTGTGTGTGCTAAAGGTGGGTCACTGGCTACTGAGCTGTTGTAATCAGTGGAGAGGATAAGAGCTGCTGTCTGTGTGTGTGTGTGTGTGTGTGTGTGTGTGTGTGTGTGTGTGTGTGTACAGATATTCTGCAGCAGCTAACATGATGATGCACCAGTGTGAATGTTGCCAAGAGGCCACCACCAGTCAGAAGCAGGTGGAGCTGACCTGCGCCAACGGCTCCAAGGTCCAGCACAGCTACATCGTGGTGGAGACGTGCCGCTGCAGCAAAGCAGAGTGCGTGGCGGGGACAACGTCCAAACCATCGCGCCGCAGGAGACGCTGATCATACTGCTTCACGCTGGACTGAAACCTTACCGACACATTGGGACTTAACCTGGGACCGGTTCTTTGCAGGTTTTAGTATTTATAGTTCAACATATATATATGTATAGCTCTTTGTCAGCGTCACCACATTCTACTATGTGAACTTTCTTCTTTTTAGGATTTCATGGATAATCATTAATAAAATAATATTTCTGCAATATGAACACTGGTATTGACATGCTTATTGGTGCCTGGGAATGATTAATGTTCACAAAACACGTGTCTTTCAAATTGCGAGACAAAAGACACAACACAAACAAAACAATAAGAGGACGACAAGGACAGTGAGTACATTGAGTACAGTGAGTACAGTGAGTACATTGAGTACAGTGAGGACAGTGAGGGGACAGTGAGGACAGTGAGTACAGTGAGTACAGTGAGTACATTGAGTACAGTGAGGACAGTGAGGACAGGGAGTACAGTGAGGGGACAGTGAGGACAGTGAGGACAGTGAGTACAGTGAGGGGACAGTGAGTACAGTGAGTACAGTGAGGACAGTGAGGGGACAGTGAGTACAGTGAGTACAGTGAGTACAGGGAGGACAGGGAGGACAGTGAGTACAGGGAGGACAGTGAGTACAGTGAGGACAGTGAGTACAGTGAGTACAGGGAGGACAGTGAGTACAGTGAGGACAGTGAGTACAGGGAGGACAGTGAGGGCAGTGAGTACAGGGAGGACAGTGAGTACAGTGAGTACATTGAGTACATTGAGTACAGTGAGGACAGTGAGGACAGTGAGTACAGTGAGGACAGTGAGGGGACAGTGAGTACAGGGAGGACAGTGAGT
>NW_022280196.1:151264-157180 GCF_004355925.1 Anarrhichthys ocellatus
ACAGTGAGGACAGTTAGGGGACAGTGAGTACAGGGAGGACAGTGAGTACAGTGAGTACAGGGAGGACAGTGAGTACAGTGAGGACAGTGAGTACAGTGAGGACAGTGAGGACAGGGAGTACAGTGAGGACAGTGAGTACAGTGAGGACAGTGAGGACAGTGAGTACAGTGAGGACAGTGAGTACAGTGAGGACAGTGAGGACAGTGAGGACAGTGAGTACAGTGAGTACAGTGAGGACAGTGAGTACAGTGAGGACAGTGAGTACAGGGAGTACAGTGAGGACAGTGAGGACAGGGAGTACAGTGAGGACAGTGAGGACAGTGAGTACAAGCCAGTTAACATTTAGTCAGTGGACGAGCGAACAGAGGTGTGTGTGTGTGTGTGTGCGTGTGTGTCTGTGTGTCTGTGTGTGTGTGCTATGTGAAATTATAGGAAAGGAAATAAGAAAGGAAATAAATAAAAGCAAAAACCATAAGTCATAAAATCAATAAACATGTGCACTTAATCTTATGTACTACTAATAACACTATAACAGTAACAACAACAATAATAAAGTCAGGGTTAGTGCCGCCCCGTCCACTGGCAGCGAAGCATGACCGAGGCACCATCAGGGAGCTCCAGAACAGGTCAGCAGGATCAATTTGAAGTTATTGACAAGACCCTTGAGGGGGGGGGGGACCTGTTTTTTGGGGGGGATTTACAGTCAGACTCATTAGTCTTTGGTGAACCAGCCTTCCATCCCCCATGACCGCTCCAGAGGGAACCGATAAAGTGGCCCGAATTGAGCTTGAGCCACCAGGGACAGGACGGAGCACTGTCCCAGCCAAACAATGTTATGGTTGCCTGAGAATGACAATAATTAGTGTGGGAAAGGGTGATTACAAAAAAAACATCAATATAAAAAAAGAGTACATAAACAGAAGATATATTCATGACAAAATAGATAAAAAAGATCAATTGATAGTACATTGGTTGATGGGCGGATGGGAGGTTGTCTGGGGAGGATGTGAAAGTATTTACATGTGTTTTATAATAATAGTAATTATTACAATAATAATAATAGCTGTAATAATAGAAACAGCATCATCACCCCAATATTAATATCACTATTTACAGTACTAAAAAGACAAAAAAAATAAACAGAAAAAAATATGTCAGTGTTTTTTGGGGGGCTAGTTTATCAGTATTTTCTTCATCTATTGGAGCCTCCAGGGGCCTTACCACCTTTCATTAAGTTAATTGAGTTTGCATTTTCACTAGGTTTTAGAGGTTGGTCCATCTCACTCACCTGACTAGCAGTTATGGATGGAAGATCATTATTTGTTTAATTTGCTGGAATGCTTATTGGCTCTTAATTCGGTGAGACAAAAAACTCCCCGGCTCCTCAACATGCTTGTAAAGAAATGCGCGCCATAATGAAAGCAACTTTTCCGTCTCTTGTGAGTAAATTGTAACTCATCTGGAGATTTTGCCTTTCTGTATCTAATTCAAGGGATGGAGACATATTATATTATATTATAATTATAATATATATATATATATATAATTTCCACTTTCAGTGTTTGCTTTTAAAGAAAATGTGCCAAAGATTCAGAAAACGTCTTTATTCTCCAGCTATAAGTGGAGAAACTACAGGAAATGAAAGTACAGAGAGAAAAGTCAACAGAGGTGGGACAGATGTTTATATTTCAGCAGTATCACAAACCACAGCAATCATACAAAACATTACTCTAATCATTTGCATTATGGATATTATAATACAATATGATAAGATGTGGTTCCTCAGTCCGTGATGCTTCCTGCTGAGTCACTACAGGAGAGACGATCCCACTGGCTGTGTGAACACATGTCCAGGTGAGAGGAATGGGTGATGTGGATACATACACACATTCACATGTAGGAACCATTTAAAGTCTCCAACATGAAAGCACTCAAGAAATACAATTAACTTAACATAAGAGATATAATGTGATAAATTTTCATGGTTTCTATCTGATAACGTGTTTAAGGATGGAACATAGTTCTCATAAATACAGATATTTGCACTGACAGTGTCAGTTATGGGATAGTATTCATTAAACGTTTTCGCAATTATTTACACCCTAATACTGGTACTTGAGCCACATTGACCACAACATGTAACTCATCTACCAAACCACTGAACCAAGAACGTTTACTGCTTCAAGTGAAGATTGTAGCTCTAAAACATGGACGGACTTTTGGTGTTAGGATCCCTGTCTGCTAGTCTCCTAGTGTGTGCTCCTCTGTTCTTCCCCTGTCTGTTTTGATATTTGAAGGCCATGTGCTTATGTTTTGATATTTGAAGGCCATGTGCTTATGTTTTGATTTTGTGTCAGCCTACAGTTTCCACCCCCGAGCTCCGCCCACTACCACGCCCCCCTCCTTAGGCTCAGCTGTGGCTCATTCCAGTGATCGTCTCCGGCTGACTTAAATACCCCAGCTGTCCGTCCGGTTACCAGTCTGGTTCAAGGCCACGTGAGTCTGAACAGTTTTCAGTGAAGATGAATCGAACCTTTCTGGCTGTCTTCAGCACTCCTGCCGCGTAGAGTCGATCGCCGGGAGTTCACCTGTGCGAAGAGGCCGACCCGCGTAGTACCACGGAGTACACCGGTACGTCCTTTTGTTTCCTTCTCGGACCGTTTCCAGTTATGAGTTCGGTGGAGTTTCCCTCCCGACTCCGGGAGAGCGAAGGAGAGGCTTTGGCCCACTGGACACGGTGCCGTAGTCTTAGCGTGTATTTTCTGTTTAAACCTGCATATATAAAATAAAGTCCTTGGCTGGATTAAACCTGCTGTGTGAGCGTGCGTTTGGGTCCACCTACTAACTACACCATCCCATAACAGTTGGCGGTTCAAGCGCCTATTGAGTTTGACCGTTTGGTTATAAATATTATTGGTTGTCTGCTGCAGAGGCTCAAATTCCAAATGTACTGGAATGAGTTAGAAACTTGGCTTGGCCCAATAACTCCAATCGGCCACATGGTGGCGTTTTAGTTAGTGCTCTAAAACTTGATTTTGAAAAGGCCTAGCTCGGAAGTCTGATTGGACTGAAGTTTGGCACACACATCCAGCTCAATGTGCGCTACATAAAAACCCAGGAACCACTAAAGTTTTTTTTTTTGTTTTTTTTGTTTTTTTTTGTCCTTTATTTGCAGCATATTCCCCTAAACCGTAGTTACAACCAATCAAAACACAAATCAGACTTTAAATCAGAAATAGTTTGTGAACCATTACTCTCAGGATGTTTCCATGTGCAAGGGCCTCGCACACATTTGGTCGTAAATGAATGAGTTTGTCCAAACATCACCGAACTTGATGGCTGTTGAACGGTCTGTGTTGGCTTCAACCCAAGAAGCGCTGCTATATTTCTATTAGTTCTGTGTAGAACATTTCACACATCCAAACGTGTTTGAAGGGATGTAACATTTTGTTTATACAACAGTATATTTGTATTTGAGTATAAAAGCATTATACAAAAATATTTAAGACTACTGTACATACGTACACAGCGGAACACTGAACATGAAGGTGTCCCATGATTATAGTGATGTGCATTGTTCAATTGCTTCTTAGAAATGTCTATTCATTTGATAGTCTTCTGAACACAAAATACCATATTGTAATTATAGTGTTGATTTGATTAGTTTCATTTTGCAGGAAATTTGTGGGGTTTTAAGAATTTGAGAAACGCTTTCAGAAAAAAAAAAGCAGATTTTATATGAACTTCATGTCAGCCTATAGATGCCCTACCACCAACAGCTGGTCTGATGTGGAGCAGTAGACCGTGGTGCATTGTGGGATACACTGAACTCTGAGGTGGCATGTGTGTTGGTTAATCTGTCTGATCACGTTCAATGTGGAGTTTAATGACGTCTTGTAAAATGTGCTGCAGTATTGTTTTCATCTAGCGCTGGGCAGGAAACTGTTGAACTGTTTCTTTACCAAGATGACTCTGTGACCCTGCTCCTGGGAACAACAACAACTTATACAAAACATTAAATGACAACATTCTTTCTAAAAGTTTTATATAAAAACATCACGTGACTGTTCGCTATAGTGTTACATGGAGTGTGAGAGTTGTGTGATGACGTGTCAGCAGGTCAATACGTAATACAAAAAGTCCAACGATACCCTGACACAAACCTCACACAATATTACAGTTTAGTAAAGTCCAGTCTCGTGTTCCAACAGCAGATGCAATTCAACCAGTCAGGACTCATCAGTGGAGACAGATCCAAGGTCAGCTGCAGGTGGTCAGACGTCTGTTGATCTGCAACGTTTCATTTCACTGAAATAAGAACAAAAATACACACAGAGCAATGAGAGATTGTGGAGCCACACTGATGTTATGAAAAGGTCAAACTGTCAGGTGGGTTCGGATGATCTACGGTTAGTTAAAGTCTCTGTTTTCCAAACATGTCAGGAACACCAATGTCCTTTAGTTTACAGTTGAAGTAATGGCATTAACAAAATATATCTTAAGACAAGATCTAAATAGTTAAATAGATGTTAAATAGTATGTCGTTGTCTTGCTAACATGCTCACATTCATTATGCTATAATGCTGTTGTTGCTAACATTAGCCTATTAGCACTAAACACAAAGATTGGCAAAAGTAGAGAGAAGTATTGGACACATGAAAATGTTGACCTGATAGTGCGAGATAAAAAGTCAGAGGATCACAATGAATCCTGAGGGGAACATGCATGTCTGAACCACATTTCATCACAATCAAATCAATAGCTGTTGAGATATTTCAGTGTGGACCAAAGTGGAAGACAGACAGACAAAAAGACATTACCATCCAAAGAGCTGCTTACATGACTGACAATCACAGCATTCATTTATGTTTGATCAAAAAGACTCCGGTCCGAACTATAGCATTAACCTCCACCACATCCCTGCTCTCTGTCCTGTCGGCTGTCGATGACGTCATACAGCTTTAGGAGATGTGACCGTGTTCCCACAGCGTGGTTGTGTATTTTCAGAGCTTTAGCTTCATGTCTGGACCTTGTCCTGGGGTACTGCCGACTTACCGTAGCTCGTCCTTCAGCCGATCCAGTTTGTCGAGCAGCCGTTCGTTCTTCACCAGAATGGGATTGTTGGGGACGAACCAGGCCGCTATAAACTTGCACACCACCACAACATGCTGCAGAAAAACACACAGACACTATTACAATGCCATCTTCAGTTCAAGTGGACAACACTGCCGTAGCAAAATCTGGAGTACAAACCTCAAACAAGATGACGAAGGCAAAGCGCACAGCCAGAACCAACCAGAACTGAGAAGTCAGAGTGTAGTCTTCATCACTCCTGTAGTCTCTGTAGCTGTAACAGACAAATTGTCCTGTTAACCAGATATGTGACCCATTCTTCTGTTATGTTTGGACAGAGCACAGTAACACTAAGGTCTTCTCACCTGCACTGTGTGACGTTGAAGCCGCCGTCTGTCATCTGTTCTGGGAGAAAGTCGTTTCTAACTGCCATGTGTGACACAACAGCCGTGGACAAAGTGTCATTGATGTAGCCCTGCAAGCAGCTGCAACAAGAGCACAAACCACTCATGATGAGACACAACACAGTGAGCTGATGTGTGATTGAGCTGTAATATGACTGACTGTGTGTGAGTGCTTCCATTAGCACAGGGGCCATAGCGGTAACGGTAGACGAGGCGGGGAATGAAGTCTGATGAGACCCCGATGACCAGACCGTTAGCAATCACTGCTAACACACCGATGGCCTCCAACACCTTCGTCCACACGCCTGTACACAAGAGACAGTACTGTTACACAGGTACACAAGTACACAAGAGACAGTACTGTTACACAGGTACACAAGAGACAATACTGTTACACAAGTACACAAGAGACCGTACTGTTACACACGTACACAAGTAC
>NW_022280196.1:157190-157284 GCF_004355925.1 Anarrhichthys ocellatus
GAGACAGTACTGTTACAGAAGTACACAAGTACACAAGAGACAGTACTGTTACACAAGTACACAAGTACACAAGAGACAGTACTGTTACACAAGT
>NW_022280196.1:157384-157813 GCF_004355925.1 Anarrhichthys ocellatus
ACACAAGAGACAGTACTGTTACAGAAGTACACAAGTACACAAGAGACCGTACTGTTACAGAAGTACACAAGAGACAGTACTGTTACACACGTACACAAGTACACAAGAGACAGTACTGTTACAGAAGTACACAAGTACACAAGAGACAGTACTGTTACACAAGTACACAAGAGACAGTACTGTTACACACGTACACAAGTACACAAGTACACAGTACTGTTGCACACGTACACAAGTACACAAGAGACAGTACTGTTACAGACGTACACAAGTACACAAGAGACCGTACTGTTACAGAAGTACACAAGTACACAAGAGACCGTACTGTTACAGAAGTACACAAGTACACAAGAGACCGTACTGTTACACACGTACACACGTACACACGTACACAAGTACACAGTACTGTTGCACACGTACACAAGTACA
>NW_022280196.1:192813-204571 GCF_004355925.1 Anarrhichthys ocellatus
ATATATATATATATATATATATATATATATATATATATATATATATAGATAGATAGATAGATAGATAGATAGATAGATATATATATATAGAGATGGATAGAGAGCGAGAGCTGTACTTGTATAGACCTTTTTTATTCTTCAGACCACTTTAACAGTACATGTCATCATTCACCCATTCACACACTGATGACAGGCGCTGCCATGCAAGGTACAAACGGCCGAGAGAGAGAGAGAGAGAGAGAGAGAGAGAGAGAGAGAGAGAGAGAGGTGTACTTATGTATGTGTATGAGTGTTACCTGGTAGCCTGGTTGACATCTTCACACCAGTTGCAGGAGTCCGAGACTTTGAGCAGGTACTTGTAGTCTTCAAACATCTCACTGGGAGCACGGAGGCCGAAAAACACTTTGTCATCATGGACAATCCTCTAAGACACAAAAACAACACAAACATCAAAAGAACAATCTTCCCCATTATATTACGTCATGTATCAAGTCAGGGTGTTTTGAATAAATGTGGGACAGTGAAGGAAGCAGACTCACAGTGATGGTGATGTTTTTCTTTTCGAGCTGCTGGATGAAGGCTCTCTGTCTCTGAGCCTTCTGGTCGGTGTCATCGTCCACCTTGTGTGCCACCAGCACGTAGTCACATGTCCTGTGGGTGGGCTGTTCAACAACAACAACAAAAAACAGAGACATATTCACATTGATTACATCGTGAAGCAGCTCAAAAGAAGTTTTCGTGTCAGATGTGTCCACCTAACAGAAACAACAACAAAACACTATTCCCCACCACCCTACTTCCGGCTGTGACGACCCCTCCCTTCCACTAGGCCAGGGGTCCGTGTCCCGTTTGTCTCTTTCTGTCTTTCAGGTTGTTGCTCGTCAGCTGATGGGACACACCTGAGCCTGGTGGGAGTGCCAAGTATAAAGACTCGACGCCTGAACAGAGATGGGCTTCTCTGCCTCCTTCTTTCGATGACACAGCTGCTTATTTGTTCTTTAAATAAATGTCTTTATTACTTTTAACTCATCTTGTCTCTCTTATGTTGCAGCCTTTGAGCCAGGTAACACCGGTGCCCACACCATCTTTGAAGTAATGAGCACACCTAACCTGACAGTCCCATTAAACTAGATGCAAATGACACAGCTGACATGAACAGACTGTTTTATCTTGAACAGTGACAGAAGGACCTTTAAGATAAAACTCTCTCTTTTCATGTCTCACAGGTTAATCTGTCCAACGCAGAGTCAAAGAATCCTTTCATATGAGCAGATATAGTCTCTGTTTGCATGTCACTGATTACCTCGGTCTACAGTTATCTTGTTGCTGTATGGAAAGTTTAGGAGAGAGGCGGGGATTCTTACCGTTGAAGGAAGTAAAGGCTCAGAGGTGTGTCTGTCCCACAGCTCAATGTCTTCCTTTGACACAGAGAGATAAGGTTAGCATTAAAACTACACACACAGTACAGCACATTTTACAATACTGACTTATTAGTGTCATTTACAGTTAAAGTGAGTTACTTCTGACAGAAGAAATAACACTCTTCCTCCTACAGATAAAGAGAGTACACTCAGGTGTTGCAGTCACACCTGCTCAGGTATGACCAGTTAGCTTATGTTGGCAGCTAACTTTAGCTGGCATTGCTACATGTGCTGCAGGGATGAGGTATTTCCTTTACTCCACTTGTGCTACTGTTACAATAGCTTAGCATTGTGTACGTTTACGCTGTGTTTGGGTGGGTGAGCAGCCCCCTCATGCTTTGGGTTGCTTTCTTCTAACAGTTGGAGCTTTCTTAATGAGGTTCCATCACAGCAGCCAACTTCCCTGCAGGTGCAGGATTACCTGGTCTCTGCCAGGTAATAGCAACGTCCTGTGAACAATAGCACTGTTTGTTTCTTAGAGACGGAAATAGAAATAAAATGTAGAAAATTTAATTGGTAGGATTAGGATATTAGCCTAAACTGATAAATGTTTCTCATCTTTGTCCTTTGCATGCACTGTAGAGTTGTGTAGTTAGGAGTCACATTTCAGTTAGTGTTTGTATCAATGAGGGGAGGCTAAATAACTTAAACACTGTTAGCATAACACAGTTCAACAGCAGCACAAACTACATCCACAAATGATGAATACCTCTCTAAAACTGTTTCAACACAATCTGAACATTATAACATCTCCAGGAGAAGTATATAGTGACTGTTGTATCACAGTGCATTAGTTTGAGCAGGTGGACATGTGAGCTGTGTATGGGAAAAGATCTGCAGTTTCTGTCTCTGTGTGATACGTGGAATAAGATCAACATTCCACCCGTCTAACTGTAAACTCTTAAATCATGCTTCTGCTTGTTCACGTGGTCTGTTGTGATTCATCTACATACATTTATTCACGGCTCAAATCCATTGGTGCACAGCGGCTGAGAGTCTTGGTCTTCCTGTCTAACAGACATTCAGCCTACAGGTCCAGACCTGCCCGACATGCTCAGCGCCTCACGTCTGTTGTCTCCCGTTGTCTCCTACATTTCCCCCTCTGCTTTGCTCTGTTAAACACATCTTCCTCTGCCCTCGTACCACTTACAGTGCAGATAAGCTGACTGATAAACTCAGTTTCTATCCGTGGAGCGATACTGGATCCAGATAACCTGCAGTGAACCTTCAGCGTGGGTGTGACCTTTACTGCTGCAAGTGATAAACAGGTTCCACTTCTGGCCCGCTGAGCCCACACACTTTACATTCATTTATTCTCCCTTGATTTCCACCATCAGTAGTCTGATGTATCTGCTTCAGAACTGATTAATCAGCTGATCGACAGAAAATTAATCCGCAAGACAATTTTGATGACCGATTCGTCGATCAAATCATTTTTAATACATTCTCTGATTTAGCTTCTGAATTTTCCTGTGATTTTATTCTTCTATGATATCAAACTGATTCATTTTGGACAAAACATACATTTGAAAACTTCACCTCGAGCTTCGAGAAGTTGCGATTGTCATTTTTCACTATTTTATGACATTTTATAGACTAAACTAATCATCAGATTAATCGATTATGAAAGTAAACATTGTCTGCAGCTTTAATCTACGTATTTTAACAAAATGCATAAATATGTAATAATGCATACGAGTTCCCAGGTCAGTCCCAGATGTACAGTAGAAACAGGACAGCTGCAGATGTTTTGGAACTGCTCACAGAAACTTGTTTGTTCCTTTCAGGAGATTAAACCTCAGCAGAAACATTGAAACTATCCTAATAAGTGTAATGAATGCTGGTACTGTGAGACCGCTCTCTCTATATGCATGTGATTCAGTTCGCCTGTGTCCCCTTTGAAAAAGTGAAATACCATTTGAGGAAAATCCCCGATGCATTTGACAAAGTTTGGAGTCCTGTTAGATTAAATGGCCAAAGCTGAAAAAAATAATCTTATTATTGTGACTGAGATACAATGAAATTAAATTAGCTTTATATGAATAATTGTTAAATCAAGTGAATTTTTAAACAGAAAGAGAAACATAAAGACTACATGTGTTAAGCAGTCTGTTTTTGCTGTTAGATATGTGACAGATATTCTTCATTCTGTATAATGTACACTGTTTGTTTGTTTTCTCTCTTGATGAGTCCAAATATTCTTTCTTCCAGATAAATACCTCCATGTACATTCAAGCAGTATTCCAATGTGTATGTATTAGTGCTGGGCAACGATTACCATTTTTAATCGCATGATTTCTTTGCGATTAATCGCATTGTTATGGCAAAGTTCAATAATGAATTCAGAAGTATTGTATTGCGCACTTTTATTTTAAAGGTACTGCTATATGAACTAAAGGTCAATAACATTTGGTTTGTAAACACTTTAAACACATCAGGTTCTTGTTAGCAGCAGTATTCCCTTTACACAGTATCAGTTATAACACAGTTATAATGATTGTGATCATAGATATTCAGCCGTGGTCACAACTTCATCTTCATGTGTGTAAGAGATGCAATTTAAATATACACCTTGAAAACTGCAAACCTATCTACGTCATGTTTTTATGTTTGTTAAATTCTCAGATAACTAAATGATGCTTATTATACATATTACAAACAAAACACTTTAAAAACTCAAAAAAAAATTAATTTAAATAAATCATTTATTTTTTTGGTATTTAGGTCAGACGCATATGCAACGCTGATTACCGTGTAATATGTGTGGTATTTGTTATAAATGTACGTTGGTACATAGAGGGTGATAAGAAGCTGTACATGGAGGGACTTGGGACCCAGGGGAATGTAGGTGAAGCAGACCTGGAGTCTGTGGCAGTAACCTGCATCATTTGGAAGTTATGCTAATAAAGAGTTGCAGTTTGTTCTCACGTGCTTATACGTTTATTTAAAAACACCACAATATGTGTTTTGATATTGTCATTTATGCGTTAACGCGATAATAACTCGTTAACTTGCCCAGCACTAGTATGTAAACGTCGTGTGTGTGTGTCATTTTTACATGACTGTTACATTCTTCTTTAGTTGTGTATGTGAGCTCTAGCATTGACCCGTGTGTGTTGATGTAACCCTAACCCGGCCTCTGAGTTCAGCACTGGGCAAAGCTACTGATGAACAAACATGTCTGAATCTGACTCTAGCAGTCAAGTGATCATCACTTACTCTGTAAACAGCTGCAGAGTAACGGGTGACTGCAACTCTTCAACACGTATTAGTATGAAGTAGGCTCGTGCTGCAGTAGAGGCAGCTGTCTAAGTTAGCATTACTGAATCATTCCAACTGACACATGTTAGCCCTACCAGCTCAGTGTTTACCTCGACAGCCTTGAAGAACATGTTGGAAGTTGTCCCAGTGTTGACGTGAAGGTCGGTCAAAGAAAAGTGACGTTACATCCAACAAGAAAAGAGTATACATGTTCCTTCCCGCTGCTCATTAACATCCAGTACCTCCATCACTCCGTCATTGACATCAAGCTATCCCCAGAAGCAGAATTAACATGTATCTCGTCGATAGCTCCGCTCCTCGCTTCACTTCCGCATGCCTCCAGGTGTTTGTGTGCGCACGTGTACAGGTAAAGTTTCTTTTCCATGTAAAGGTGTGCCGTATCACCTGCAGCCGTTGACGTCATCTTCCGCCACGACATGACCATCTACAGTTGCGTTCAGTTCCGCGGGGAAAAATGGAAAATGTGAGCTTTTTGTATACTTCTGAAGTCAGTTTTAACATAAACACTATCGCTCAGTTTGCACAGTGGAAATATTTTTAATGACATGACAATGCTGAGTACTCTGTGATAACTAATTACATTCATACATAGGTCTACAAAAAAGAAACAGTGTACAGCCCAAACTGTCACATCAGCCCTCCCACACAACAACACAAAGCAGTGATGCATTCTAAGAAGTCATACCAGTAGTGCAAGTAACTACCGGTATCTACATTTACTCAAGTACTATATTTGAAGTATTTGTACTTCCCAACTACTTGTGTTTCCATTCTTTGCTACTTCATACTTCTACTCCACTACAGCTCAGACAGAAATATTGTTATTGCTGCTGCTGTAAGGATTATTTAATCTTAATACAAAGTAGATAATATAGTACCTGAAACATGGTAAAAACATACAGCTCTATCATAAGCACACTAAAATAGGACATTTTTTGACCTGGATTTAAAAATGGGTTACTTTGTATATACACATCTATACAATTATTAGCTAATTTTATAAAGATGGCTGGACACTGTAAGTCAAAATCTAGTCAAGGGAGCTTTATTATTTTAGTTCATATCTTGCTCACATGCTGGATAGTCCCTAAAAGTTGTGTATAATTGCCACAAACTAACGAATGGCTTTGTTCCTGCAGAGGAATGGTTGATTGTTTAGCTAAGACATGTTCTTAGAAAGGACCTGATGAGTTCATGGTTTGTCTGCCCCAAACATCTCATGCTTCATGAGGGTCCAGGCCTGAACACAACTATGCCACTATTAAGCTTGTCTGAGATGAGCAGAGCTGAGCCTGGAAAGTGGACGAAGGGGGCGTTGACAAAAAGCTCCGGTCAAGTTGGACAGGCCCAATCCAAACGTCCCCCCTAAACCCTCAAACCCTGAACCTTCAAGGACTTACTGACGTCACCTGGTGAGTGGGTGAGTGTGAGAGACTATGAGGGCTTAAAATGGTGGAAATAGGAACAGGACAGCACTTTGCTGCAACATATCACGTTACCATGACATTATGATGTACAATTGTGTGTATTTATTTCATACTCTGTACTCCCTGATTTGAACGTCTTCAGGCTCTTTCCTCACAAGATGAGAGGTAACTTCAGATAATCTATTTACTCGTTTTTGTCAAAATAGCTTCAATGACAAAATTAAATATTTGATAAATAAATATCTGATTTCACGGTTTATTTTGTTCCATCTTTAATCCTTAATGTTTCTGTGTGAATTTAATTTGCCAGGCTGATCACACATGTGCCGTCCTCTTTGTTTACCTTGTTCTTCTTCTCCATGCTTCCACTGGTTACCCCGTGGGTTCATAAAGGGCTCAAAATGTCTTCGAGAGAGCCCTCAAACACTCGATGATTTGACAAATGAACCAGAACAAATGGCCACGGCTACAGCTCATTTAGCATCGTATTTTGCCTATTTTTCCTGATTGCTGTCATCCAGTAATAAATACCGTATGTAACAATGTTTGATGATTCTCAATCGGGTAGATTGATAAATTGAGTATAGGCATTCTCCAACATTTTAGGCTAATGAAAACACTAAAAACTGTAGAACAATCTAGGAATGTAATTGTCACATTGTGTAAAACATGGTCATGTTATTCTTATTTTATAAAAAGTTGGCATAGTGATGATACGTGGTTTTAAGTAGTCAGCAATGATAATAATTCAATAACTGCTCCCTACATGCCGAATGAGTTCTTGAGAAGTCTGAAAAGAATCAGCATCATTATTCTTCTCCTAGGTTGGTTCCAAAAATACAACATTTTGTTGAGGAGGTTGTCCCTCGGTCCCTCAATCAATCAAAATGTATTTGTATAGCACATTTTAAAATACAACAAAAGTTGCCCAAATTGCTGCACATACAGTAGATAAGCAGTCATACAAACAAAGACTGGATTAATAACAGTAAGTGACATTCAAATCAAGATTAACTGACACAAATCACACAAAAGTGCCATGTTCAGATCAAAGGTGATAGGCCAGGGAAAATAAATTGTTTTTTAAACGACTGTTAAACATTTGTAAGGTGGATGACAACCTAACATGAAGGGGAAGGTTGTTCCAGAGCTGAGGGGCAGCAACAGAGAAGGACCGGACGGCCCGGGTTGTCATTTTTGTTTTTGGAACAACTAAAAGCTGTTGGCGGAGAGATCTTAGTGAGCGAGGTGGGATAGGGCTGCAGCAGGTCAGACAGATAGACTGGGGCGGCGCCATTTAAACACTTAAAAACAAATAACAACATTTTAAAATGAATTCTGTACTCTACAGGTAGCCAATGAAGGGATTTTAAGATCGTTGAAATGTGTTCACGCCTGCCTGTACCAGTTAAAAGTCTCGCTGCTGAGTTCTGCACCAACTGAATGCGTGATAGAAGTGTTTTGCCAATTCCAGCAGACAAAGAACTACAATAGTCCAGCCTGGAGGTGATGAAAGCATGAATAACTCTCTCCAGGTATTTTGAGGTTAGAAAGGCTTTGACCTTAGCTAAGAGTCTTAGCTGAAAGAAGCTGATTTTGACCACGGACGCAACTTGGGGGTCCAAAATAAAAGATGAGTCCAAAATCACACCCAGAATTTTTACATGGAATTTGCAGTGGGTTGTCATGGGGCCAAGACACAATGAGGGACTGTCCGGTATAGCAGCTGAAAGGCGAGAGGGATTACCATCATTGAGGCATAGAAAATTTAGCGAGAGCCAGTTTTTGACATCAGCCAGGCAGCACATTAAAGAATTTATTGAGGCAGCCCAGGTCTGAGGGGAAGGTATATTTGAATGTCGTCGGCATAGAGGTGATAATAAATGTTATGTTTCTGGAAAATGGATCCAAGAGGCAGCATGTACAGTGAGAACAGCAGTGGGCCCAAAATGGACCCCTGCGGTACACCACAGGTCAGGGGGGCCGGTTGAGAGGAGCAGTTGCCCATGTTGACAGAGAATGATCTGTCGGTCAGGTAGGACTTAAAACATTGTAGGGCAGTACCTCGGATGCCGACGGAGTGCTGAAGTCGGGAGATTAAAATGTCGTGGTCCACAGTGTTAAAAGCAGCGGAAAGATCAAGTAAAAGCAAAATGGCGGGATCTCCAGCATCAGCAATGATTTAAAAGGTCGTTAAAAACTTTTAAAAGGGCAGATTCAGTGATGTGAGACGTTCTGAAACCAGATTGAAAAACATCACAGATGCCATTCAAGCTGATAAATGATTGAAGCTGTTGAAATAAAACTTCCACAAGGATCTTTGACAGAAAAGGCAAAGTGGATATTGGTCCGTAATTTGATGGGTCAGAGGGTTCCAGATTAGGTTTCTTGACGAGAGGAATTACTGTTGCATGTTTAAAATAGACTGGGACTGAACCAGAAAACAGACAGCTGTTTATGATTGACAGTATACATGGTCAAATTTCAACAAAAACCTGCTTAAAGAGACCTGAGGGGATGATGTCAGAGGGGCACATTGTAATTTTTAGTTGTTCAACAATTTTAGTGAGAGCTGGGAGGGAAACAGGCTTAAAGTGAGAACTACTTGGATCAATGTAGTGTGATGTAACACCAGACCTAAGTTTTGAGATTTTGTCTTGGAAGAACCTAAGAAAGGTGTCGCACTGTGTCGGAGACATACATAAACACGTTCGGATCGGGGGGCTTATGATCTTGAAGAGAATTGTTGGCCTGTGGCACTCATTTGCAATTAAGTCAGAGAAGTAGCTATTTCTAGCTGACTTTACTGCATTCTGGTAGTTATTAAGTGAGTTATTTTAGATTTCAAAGGACACATGGAGACTGTCTTTCTTCCATTTTCTCTCAGCCCTCATGCACTTTTGCCTTAGCGCCCGAGTGGCTTCATTTAACCAGGGTTGAGGCTTCAGTTTGGGGCAGTATTCTGTCAAGAATTGCATGGCAGGCGGAGTTAAATGTTGTTAAAAAATCCTCTGGAGGAAAGTGCGATTGGGTGATATCATTAGTTAAAACCAGTGGCGTGTCTCTGAAAGCATTTAAAAACCGTTGTGCGGTGCTCGTGGTGATAAAAGGAGAGCAGCGAACAGGGACAGGTGGGGGAGTGCCTGTGCCAGCAGTAACCGCTTCAAAGATGACGGGCTTGTGGTCCGAGAACGTTGCTTCACATTTCACTGATGTTTACAGAAACACGAAAAGATAAAACAAGGTCCACAGTATGACCATGTTCATGAGGGGGACCAGAGACTAGCTGCTCAAGATTAAAAGAGTCAATCAGGTTTAAAAAGTCATTCACCATTGGCTTAAAAGAACAACACACATGAATATTAAAATCACCAAAAATTAAAATACTATCATAGTTTGGGAAGATTTCAGCTAATAATTCAGAAAACTCCAGGATAAAAACACCATTAGGTTTAGGAGGCCGATAGACAAGTGCACATAAAGTTCTGGTGGACTGTGGAAATGTCACAGACTTCAGAAGTCATTTCAGACTATCAAGAGGACCAGTGGAGGTAGGCTTATCTACAACATTCTAATGGCCAAAGTATAATCTCTGATATTTGCATGTCAGTTTGACTCTCCTCTTTGCTATCCAGGACCTTGTGACCACGCTGGGACCTGGATGCTACATGAACAGTCAGCAAACCAAACTACCGTAACCATGTTCTCGCCTGTGAACATATCTACAGTTTCAACACATCTCCATCACTTCTGTTTCCTGGTCGCTACACATCTGTCCCATTGCATTTTGAGGCCTACAGCAGAAGCACTTCACACATCTCAGTTACGCTTTGAAACAGTTGGATTTCTAAAAACAGTCTGTGCTGTCGAAGGATGTCTCATTGATAAACCACATTGCAACAATAGCCTATTATAACAGACAGCAATTATATTCCACCATCCTCACCGGATTCTGTGACAGTGAACAGCTCTTCCATCATGTAAAAGTAGGTCACCCTGGTAGTTGGCATGATGCCACAGCATTGAGCAACAGAAATTGCTGCACAGCTATTGGAAGAAGATCTCAGGCCCTGGTCCCAGAGGGAATGCACATTATTGGAGATTCAGCTTATCCTCGGTTGCTACAACTGATGAAACCCTGCAGGGATAGTGGGCATCTAACCGCCAGCCAGAGGCTCTTCAACCAAAAGCTCACAGCAGCTTGTGTGGCCATTGAGCATGCTTTTGGCATCCTGAAATCAAGTTCAGGAGGATCAAGTTTCTGCACATGAAAGAAGTGCCAAATATCCGCATTCTTCACAAAATGTATTTGGATTCAGGTAACCAACTTGATGAGGATGAGCAGGGTTCTTCTTCATCAGCTCAGAAAGCACATTGATGTACACCCACCAGTCCAACAACCAAGACTGATGTCAGTACAGACATTATCTGTGCCCAACAGTAAACACCTTCACACTACTAATGAAATTTGTCTTAACACATTTTATTATATGTAATATTTGAAAGGCATTCCCTTTTGACTGAAGAGTCTCTACATCATCAAGACGTCTGCTGTGTCTCCACGTGGCAGCTCATGGTAACTGGGTGAGAACCCAGGCTACATCAGCAGGGGATGGTCGAGTCGCGGCTCGGGTGTCATTACACAGACACAAAGTGAACCAGACAACCACTGCTTCTTTTGTAGAGCTTCAGTTTATTAATAAAATGTATCAAAAACAAACACATAAATATTCTTTTCAACATTTGTATTGCTTTCTTTTAGTAACACATTCATTTCTTGTTGCTGCTTTTCAATGTCTTTTAATTGGGTCAGTATTTGACACGTACATGTTATTCTTTTCTCTTCAAATCTCTCTCTTGTTCTCCTCTTTCAATCTCTTCCAACTCGCCACCTCAGCCTCCCCAGTGACTCAAGTGCACTCGCTGGTCCTGGGTTGAGTTGCAGATGAAGATTCTCCATCAGAGACATTAGTTCTTTGAATAGCTTTTCTGATTCTTCACAATCGTTCATTTATAGACTACACACATTCCAGTTCTCAGAAGTATTAGAGTAATAAATAAATAGCCTTTAATATTATTGTTATTATTATTATTATCAGCCACATCATTTCACAACACCAATAGCCAGCAATCTAGCGTCACATTTCACAATTATTTGGATTATTTGAATTGATTTAAACTGAAATGATTTACATGGATTTGAATTGAATACAGTTGAAATGAATGAGGTTATATGATTGAATGAGATGAAAGGACCATGCTCTGGACTCAGGAAGGGTGTCTGCACAGAGGGTCTGTTATCTTGGGGGGTATCGGGTCACACTGTCCCAGTGAAGCTCCTCTGTGCAGGGAAAGAAAAGGATGGTGACAACATGGCAAGGACGTTCATGGTGTCTGTCGGCGACCACTGAAGAAGAGTCCGCAGTGACCAGACATCAGTGCAGGAGTCCACACAGGGTGGAAGGGAGAATATACAAGATAGCTGTTATAGTAGCTAAGTACCAAGAGATGAGACAAAAGTACATCTCACTACAGGAGGTAAAGAAGAAGAAAACAGACAAGAGGGGAAGAGACAGGGAGAGACAGGAAGGGACAGGGAGAGACAGGGAGAGACAGGAAGAGACAGGA
>NW_022280196.1:207571-207890 GCF_004355925.1 Anarrhichthys ocellatus
AAAGACAGGGAGAGACAGGAAGAGACAGGAAGGGACAGGAAGGGACATGGACAGACAGGGAGACAGGAAGAGACAGGAAGAGACAGGAAAAGACAGGAAGGGACAGGAAGAGACAGGAAGGGACAGGAAGGGACAGGAAGAGACAGGAAGAGACAGGAAGGGACAGGGAGAGACAGGGAGAGACAGGAAGGGACAGAAAGTGACAGGAAGGGACAGGAAGAGACAGGAAGAGACAGGAAGGGACAGGAAAGGACAGGAAGGGACAGGAAGGGACAAGGAGAGACAGGAAGAGACAGGGAGAGACAGGAAGAGACAGGAA
>NW_022280196.1:207990-213843 GCF_004355925.1 Anarrhichthys ocellatus
GGACAGGAAGGGACAGGAAGGGACAGGGAGAGACAGGGAGAGACAGGAAGAGACAGGAAGAGACAGGAAGAGACAGGGAGAGACAGGAAGAGACAGGAAGGGACAGGAAGGGACAGGAAGAGACAGGAATAGACAGGAAGGGACAGGAAGAGACAGGAAGAGACAGGAAGAGACAGAAAGGTCCAGGTTGAAGAAAAAACAGATTCGATGAAAAGTGGAGAAAAGAGAATCGAAAAGAAGTGAGGGAACAAGAAAAGAAGGGGTGAGAGAGAAGGAACAATTTCAGCACGGCTGAGAGGAGATGCAAAATACTACAGTAAGGGAGAGAAGGTTGTGAAGAAACATGAAAAGAATTGTAAATATGTTTAGAGTATTGAGGAGAGATGTGACGAAATGATCAAAGAAGAGAAGAGTAGCTATGATACAGATGGATAATTCATGTGTTCACCTTAATTCTCTTAAAAACTCTGAACCTGTTTTTGAAAGAGAGGAGAGGATGTGGGTGGGAAATATGAAATGTGAACTCCAACACCAAAGGGGAAAGGAGAGGAGGGGAGAGGAGACATTTGAAACTATTTGATAAACTTCAGGTATGAATGAATCAGTCTCTATGCAGGTGGATTTGAGGTTTTCTGTCAGAAAGGCAACAAGTGGTTCAGATAGGTAACATGGTCTCTCGGCCTATGACTCTCTCCGCCTTATGTTCTCTCCCCACTGCTGTGCTAACACCAAAGATTTTGTATCTCATTGTGAATCTGTGCAGATTTGTAAAGATGCAGATGACACAACAGCATGATAAGGAACGGTGAGGTGGGACCTTAGTGGAGCTGTACAGAGAGAGCAATCCGATTTTAAATGTCGCCAAGAACAAATAATTCATAATGGACTCAGGGAGGGGTGATGGGGCTCTGCCCCCATTGGTCATCAATGACGGAGGTATGTGACATCTCGTTTCCAGTTGAGCTTCGCCCAGTTAGAACACAAATATAGAAAACAAAAATGAAAATGTTTTTGTAGGATGCATTGGTCACAGCGAGAAGCTATCATCTCCTGTACTTGTGTATTTACATGTTGACTCAACACGTTTGTGTTCTTGTTAAACACAAGCTAAAGAGACGTCCTGTAACACTGCATGACAAGAACTGGTTGTTAATGAATGGGTATTTATACCTTCATATTGTTTCATGACTACTGGTTTATTCATTATTAATAGCAGTGCTATGGAGCTGTGCTACTATGAATGTCTGTCACACAGGAGACACAATGTACAGTCCTGCTCATGGTTTCACATTGTTCACCTGATAGACAGCTGAAACACAGCGATGCGTCAACAAAGACAGAAGAGTGCTATTCGCTTTGCAAATGGTTTATAAGGAAATGCATTCAACACACTTGTTAGAACTTAAAGACACACAATGACTTTCAGCGAGTTACACTGAAACGTTTGTATATTTACAATAGAACTCCACTGAGTAGGGTTAAAGGAGTAGTTTGGGTTGTACGAGGTATTCTCCATAGTCAGCGTATTACCGACAGTAGATGGAGTTTGGAGAAACAGACAGATGTAAACAGGAGCAAAGCCATGTACTGCTGTGGATGGAAACCAGGTGTACGCTACATTTAGAATATTTTCAATATACTGTATTTGGAGGACAGAATTGTCCTGAGCTGTTTTGGAGCACTCATTTGCATTATCTTTGGAGAGAACATTCACAAAGACAGACAGTTTGCTTCTGGTGTGAAGCCGGTCCAATGAACTGCAGCACAGAGCGGTCTGAAGGGGATCCCAGCATGCACAGCAGGCTACAGGGCTGGCACATGCAAGTCTTATGACTTTATTCTCATTAAATTACAACTTGAAGTAGTAATATTAAGAGAACAGTGGTAATATCTGTTATTGATTGAATGGAGAATGTCTGACAACCTTACTGCATTATATTTTCACTTTCACTTGTGGCCTGAATTTTGTGTTTTCCTTTGTGTTCGGACCTTTTCCACCATAAATTGATGCAGAAACATTTGCCAGAATGCAGGACCACCAATGTCTAAAATACATTGTGCTATTTATTATTTATTATTATTTATTGCGACAGCCATCTACTGTAGTAATACACTGACTATGGATAAGTAGCTCACATCCACACTGCAAACAATCCAAACTATCCCTTTAAGATGGTGCTGATGACACTAGTCGTGTTTTCATTCAATTGTCAAAGTTTCATCAAATGTTGTCGTTTCCATACAGCTTTCCTAATGTCATACTTCAAAATGTTCATAAAAATAAGTGAATGGAACACGGCTGCTGTTGTTATGACGTCAAAGGTTTCATACAAAAAGTTCACCTGCTAGATTCAAACAAAAAAACCCGTTATGTTCATCCTATATTTCATCACTCGACATTCATTAAATGATTATATTCATCTGAACATTTGTCTTTCTGTTGTTTTTTTTTTACACAAAAGAGCCTTAAATGTTTTTGAAAGGATGACAAAAAAAATAAATATAAATCAAAATGTTTAATTGAGACTATTCCAAAATACAGAACATGCAACAAATACAAATCAAATTACCATCAACAGCAACAGTTCTAAATACAGCTACGTGTAAACAGGATGCACTCACTGTCCTCATGTTCATTCTTTTATTCAAAATAAAAAATGAAGTTTCCAAATGCTGATTTGGCCACGCCCCCTTATTTACTGCTAATAACCCATCACGCTTTCATTACAGCAGCCGATTTAACCATCAAAACGATTTATCCTAAACATTACATTCCCATACAACTAAACTGCATTTTCAACCACATTTGAAGGGATTTCATTTTTGATGCATCACACATGATTCTGCATAAGAAGGTTAGGGTTAGACAAACAGGACCTTCACCCAGGAGGCCGCTGTGTGTGTCCTTTGTGAAACCAAGTCAGCATTGACTTATTTAATTTATGTCTGTAACTTCAATAACATCACATACTAGCTATTTCATGCCAAACCATGATGTTTTACTACATTAATCAAGTCATTTTGTTGTCTTTTTGTTTTGTTTTAATTTACATTAACCGCATGTTTAAAACTGCGACCGTAATCCGGGAGAAGATACTGACGGAGCTGAGACAGAAGAGGCTTCTTAACGTTAGCCGAATGAAACCTGTCACTACAGCTAGCTAATTAAGCTAACGTTGGCTCCATGTCTCCTGCTGACTTGTTGAATGTTTCCAGTAGACTTCTTTTAAAAGGAGAATCATAAAAGGGTCTTTTTTAAAACATTGAATCCAAATGTGGCCGGCCAATGAAATACTCCTCAGCCTTGGATATCACTGTGTGGTATGCTAACATCAGAACATCAACCAACAGTGTAATCCATGGTTCACTGTTGGATGTGGTAACACATTTCCAACCACACCCATGGGAGAAGTTGGGTGTGGGTCAGAGGTAAAGCAGGCTTTCAACTTCCAACCAGAGAAGTCTGCAAAACACTGCTTTTGTTCAGTTAGTATTCATGAGGTTCAGGTTTGGTGACTCTGGACTGGACTAAAAACAGTAAAGTCAGCACATTTGAATAGACAACAGGAGGAGTTGTTGTTGTTGTTTTTTTACATAAGATGAACTCTGCTGTCTGTATTATTCTGAGACAGTGATGTGCTCAGTTGTCCTCTCGCCCGGAGTTCTTCCTGTAGTTCATACGCTTAGTCTTCTTGAAGGGGGTAAAGGCTGGGTTGGCCTCTTCCATCTTCTCCTTCTCCTCCTCCTTCTCCTCTTCTTCCTCCTCCTCCTTCTCTTCCTCCTTTTCCTCATATTTTTCTTTCTGCACCCGTTTCTTCTCCTCTGGCGGACCCACGGCTCCCTTCGTATCTTTTTCTTCATCTCTCGCCCTTTCCTCAGCTTTCTCAACACTCTGATCGGTTCTCCTTCCTCCAGCCATCTCTTTCTCCCTGCCCCCCTCCTCCCCCTCCTCCTCCTCCTCCCCCTCCTCCTCCTCCTCCTCCTCCTCCTCCAGATGACTGAGGCGTGTCGCCTTCTTTTTGCCTCCAACAGCTGACGGCTGATCAGCAGGTTGCTCCTTTGGCAGCGCACTGGGTCTGGAGAAGACCATCTTCCGTTGGATGTTACAGGAGGTATCGCTCTTGCTCTCCTGCTGCTCCTTCCTCTGCTGCAGACTGGACAGGAAGTGGTGAGCTGCCCTCCTGTTGTCCCGATCGCTAGTCTCTTCCACATCTTCTAGATTGTAGTGGGTCCATCGCTCAGGGTGCACCAGGTAGTCCGGGACTCCTCTCTTCTTTGCTGGTGTGGGGCAGCTGGATGTAGGCTGGCTCATCTTCCTCCTGGAACGTGGAGGCAGAGGCCGAGTAAACACTCCATCTGTGACGTGATCCTGGGTCAGAGAGGAGGAGGCCAGCCGGGCGACACTGTCCAGGCATTCAAAGATACTGTGGCTGCGATTTGAGAAAGCTGAGCCCCCTCCTCTCAGACTGAATGGAGTCTGAGCTTTGTGTCCAGCAGCTGGAGCAGAAATCTCAACCTCCCCGCCATCGTCGTCATCATCATCGTCGTCGTCGTCGTCGTCCAGCAGTGGGTCAAAGGGAGCACTGCTGGGTAGTTCTTCGGGCTCAGACTCATCACTGGCTGATAGCTCGTCCACATCATCACTGTTCAGCATTTCACTGTGGTCCCCGCCATTTTTCTGATCACACATTTCAACAACAAGAAGACTCAGCGGCTCGCCTAAATCAAAAACCTGGGGAAAGAGAGGAAGAGGTCAAACCTGTGGCCTTCATCAGTCATCACACAGCACAGGGGTGAGAGGCCAATTCTTTTAGTTGTAAGTGGAAAAAAAAAGCTTATTTCTGTGTGTGTGTGTGTGTGTTAACGGCCTAGAAAGTAGTTGTTACAACACCCTCCAATTTTGAATCAAAGGGTTTGGGGGCTTGCTTTGCTTAAGCAACACACCTGTGAGTATCGGAGTTTGTGATAGGCTGCATTAATGTGCAGTGGATACTGAAACAGGAAGCTATTCCTATTCAACTCTGCACACGTTCGATGCTACGCTTCTGGTTTCTTTAACCAAAGACTGGTGTTAGTTGTGTTCTCAGTGTACAGTCATCATAAACAACATATACTGTGAAAAAAAGAAAGACAATTCAAAAGTATAAAGAAGTCCTCTAACAAATCAAGCTTCTACGGCAGGCGGTCCAAACTTTCGTCCGGCAGTGTATATGACCAAAAGTGACCAATATCAGAAGCCCCCATTTACAACAATTTAAATACATTTTAAGAATAGATGTATGTTACAATAATGATATTTTAAAGATGGGTACCTCTCAGGCTGAGTCCTGAAACTCTGAAGAGAATGTGTGCATACTATGTTTGTGCCCCTGTTGTAGCGTCCATGTTGTCTCTGTTGCTCTGCAGACACACTGGTTCTTTATGAAACTCAGGAAGCCAGCTCCCCACACAATCTGTGATTCAAAGCAAGAACATGAAACCATTTCAACAAATGATACACTGAAGAGATCTGAAGACATGTTCCAGCTGAAATAAACTGATTTTAAGTGACAGTTCTCAACATTTACACTCGCATGTTGAGCTAAGTAAAAGACACCAAACCTGTGCACAGCAAGTAGGGACGTCCCAATCAAGATGTTTCTGTTGTTTTTACCATTGATTATCTGCCAATACAGAGTCAGATCATATTCTTGTATTATTAACTTAAACGTAGATTAGACATATATAAACACACACATGTATGTATGTATGCATGCATGTATATACGTATATATATATATATACATACATACATATATATACATACATACATATATATATATACACACATACACATACATACATATATATACA
>NW_022280196.1:216843-238961 GCF_004355925.1 Anarrhichthys ocellatus
ATTTGTTTGATGATCTGAAACATTTAAGTGTGACAAACATGCAAAAAAATAAGAAATCAGGAAGGGGGCAAACACTTTTTCACACAACTGTATCTCACTTTAATAGAAAGACAAGTGTCTGTATTGTTGACGGTATTGCAGATCCTTTGTAAATAGTGTGTTCCAACAGCTGAGCCTGTTCTTAACGGATGTGTAAATCTGTTGTTTGGAAACATCTGTAGCTTTCTCCAATCAAGAACAGTCAACTATACAGCAGGTCACTGTAGCATTACAGATTAGCATAACTTCTGTTATGCTAATCGTTAGCTTTGTCAGTTGGTTCAGTTAGCGAGACAACAGTTACAGTTAGTGGGTGTGAATGTTTAGTAACTTCTCTCTGTGTAAGAAGTAGTTTATAAGTGAAACCAGTTTTACTTTAGTGTTATGTAAAAGTCCACTGAGAGGACACTTGTATGTATGAAGAGCTGCTGTTTACACTCCCCAAAAATGGAGAAAAGAACTCCAATTCTCTCCTCATTGTAATGCATATGTTCATCCCAACAGCTCTGCTTCAGAATGAAGATGAGAGTGCTGATGACGACGATAGTGGCACAGACCATTTTAACACGGAGAAGTCCGGGACTCAGCTGCAGAGATGTGAGCGCCCGGGACGAGTGACTTCAAGTCTCCCAGACACCTTCCAGACCAGCCACCTGCTGTTCTACGAGCGGTTCAAAGCGTACCAGGACTACATGCTCGGTAACTACAGACATTCAGACTCGTAGGCAAAGTCCTAATGATCATTCTGAGTCATTACGTTCCTAATCTCAGTCCCTGTGTATTTGTACGTATTCGTGTGTAGGAGACTGTAAGCCGTCCGAGGTAAAGGCCTTCACAGCAGACTACCTGGAGAAGGTGGTGGAGCCCTGTGATTGGTTGGCTTTGTGGTCTATTGGTGTCTTTGATGTCCTGGTGGAGGTGAGACCAACTTTCAGACATATTTCTGTACATTTTGTAACTCTACCTTTTTATTTCCACCCCACTTGACCCTTCTGTCAATCTTGAGTCACAGCAGAGACTCGGGGGAACTTGTGTTTGTCTGTTTCTGAGGGTGTAACGGTGCACGATATTTTGTGACTAAAATATATATCGAGTCAATTAAATGATACCACCCAGATGATGTAGATGTAAGCAGCAGGGCACAATAGGCCTACTCTCAGATCTCTACTGACCTGTAGTGATTCAGTTTATTCCAGTGTGCTCCATCAAACTTTGTCAGTTGTTTGGCATTATTTTGGATGAACTATTTTACACAAAATATTAGCTGATAGAATTGCACTGATTTGCCTTTTTTCAGCATTGTAGAAATATGCTCAATATTCAGATTGAAAACTTGAAGGTGGTTATAAACTCTTGACATCAGGCCATTGATTTGACATGTGCAAGAAGTTACAGTTGCGCAGATGCCAAAATAAATCTGGACAAGAACAAGTTTGGTTGAACTTGTTTACGGTGAACAGCTGTTCATGATTTCAAATGTCGGTGCTGAAGAGCTTCTCCTGATTTCAGGTGTATGATCTGGACCTGAAGGATCTGAAGGCGTGTGTGAGGCTGGTGCTGCCTCTGCAGTGTGACACCAGAGGCTGTGAGCTCACCGAGGAGGCCATCGTGACTCTGCTGGAGGCCAATCAGCATCGACTCCCTCTGCAGGAGCTCCTGGTGGTCTACGAGCAGTCTGGGGACTTTGATCTGACCGCCCTCGCTCTCGAGCACCTCAGGTGGGACTCCTGAGTTGATCCTGTTCCTGGAGTTCACTTGTTGTGTGTCCACATTTTGTAGCAGTTTGATTAAGACTACTGGCCCATTGTCCTCTTCCTCACTTCCTCTTCAATCTGCAGGTTTTTCTACACGCATATCTGGAGGCAGTGGGAAGAGGAAGATGAAGATGATGACTTTGACTACTTTGTTCGTTGTGTGGAGCCTCGTCTCAGGCTGTGAGTACACTTTGTGTTTGAGTGATGTAGTATTTAAGTGTTGTTTCATTCCCATGAATCCTGCTTGAAAACATGTCTTCTCTCAGCTACTACGACATCTTAGAAGACCGAGTCCCATTAGGCCTGGTGGCAGAGTACAAGTCCTTACTGGAAAACTGCTCCCAGTGCTTCCAGAAGTTCTCTGTTCTGTGCAGAGGCCTCAGAACCAACTCCGACACGGAGCTGGACAACGTGTCCATGGTGGAGAGCCTGAAGCTCTACGACCAGCTGGAGACGTTCAAACGCAAGCTGCACATCATCGAGAACCCCCTGTTGAGGTGAGAGATGAGTTGAGAGACCATCGCCACTACTTCCTCTTTGTCTCTCTATCCAAACTTCCCTCAATCTCGTCATCGTCCTTACCTCCATCACCTCCTCCCCAGGTACGTGCTGGGCTACAAAGGTAATACCAGTCAGCAGTGTGTGCAGAGCCGTGGGCTCAGAGCTTCGGGTATGAAGGTGGTCCATGTGGTCACAGCCTCCTGCAGCACCATCCAGCTCCAGTCCCTCCTCAGTGACCGACTGCTGCCTCTGTGTTCCTCTGAGGACACTGAGATTCGGGTCAGTACCCCACACACACACACACACACACACTCACTGTATCCACTGGTAGGCTGCAGAGGTACTGACAAATGTTTAGATGAAATTTACAAAATATTTTTTGGGTGATGCACAAAGCTAGTCATTTCTACATCTAATTATGCTCAAGAATTTGCATGAATAAAACGCGTCAAATTAAAATGCATGATTTCAATGAGCAGTTCTGTTTGAATATGAACAGCCAATCACAACACATCGGGTAGAAGCCGGCGTGTTTAGCTAACGCTCCCTCGGATGCTGTGACACTAAACGGATTCTTTATTTAAATGAATGTGAGAGACGGCACCAGTAAGAGCTCCAATGTGTTTGCTGAGGAAACATCCTGAATACATTACATTTGGATCCATCATTTCAGCTGACCGTGGCATAACACATATTTACAGCCCAGTTCATTTCTTCCATTTATTTGGGAAAGTGTTCCTTGGAATTTATAAAGTTGTTGGAGTCAGTGCTGCCGGAGGAGAAGTTAGTCCTGAGCCCTGACGGTGTCCGGAAGCGCCGCCCTAAACTCTAGTGTGTGTGTGTGTGTGTGTGTGTGTGTGTGTGTGTGTGTGTGTGTGTAGTTCTACAGAGACCCAGTGTCAGCGGTGGAAAAGTGCCATCAGGGTGACGTGGTCATTGTTCTCCCAGGAATCTACAGTGTCAGCAGCTCCATCTTCCTACCAGACTCCATCGCTATAGAAGGTCAGCAGCGCTTTCCTCTGACATCATCAGACGGATGATCAGTTCTGAGACGGTAGTCTCAACAGGCACACTGCAGGGTTGTGTCCTTGGACATATTTCCTACAGTCATCTGTATACAATCCCCATGTTGTAAAATGTCTTCCCAGTCACATGGAGCCATAATGCAGGAACATATGGACTGCTGCCATAGATGCTTTTTTCAATTGATCATTACTAAAGAAATGAGCATGTGAAAGACACAGGCAGTCAATTATGTCCATAAAAACCTGCAGATAGTGTAGAACATATTTTACCCTGCCTTAAACAACAGTATAATACCCCGTCTTATGACAAATACATAAAGAATGACAGTGTTTTAATACTTAAGAGCTGTATTCATAAGTTGCGTCGAGTAAGTGTAGCGCTGTGTGTCAGAGGGAAATATGGCTCTTAATTTCTGAAGCCAAGAGTTATCAGATAGATAGATCTATCTATATAAAAAAAATATATATATATTTTTAAAAAAACAAAACACAGGGGCTCCTCGTTGATGTAAAAAAGCGGACACTCTCATACAGCCCTGCCTATGATCTACCTACTCTCATGGAGCGCAGAGCAATGTTTTGGTGAGCAGGTGTGTGTGAGGTGAGATTTATGAAGAAAAAGACGGCAAACTGGTTTGTAACTAAGGCTTAACGGGGCTCAGTGGGCGGACATGCCTCTACTCCAAAAAGATATCTAAATGCTCAGTAGGGCGCAGATTTAAGATGATTTTTATAACCTCTTGGATCTGATAGTAAGTTAAATCGCATTAATATCTGCATATGAAAAACCAATCATCGATCATCCCTTCAATCGTCTGTATACAAGCCTAATAGAAGGGAGGTTGGTTTTACTGCAGAGGACACCAGACTGATGAAGAAGTGCAGATGATCAGTTTCGCTTGTGATAAATACTCTGACATGTCTTGGTGTCACTGGGCATTGATGGTGTTTTCAGCCTCTTTGTGAATGTTAGCTGGCTGGCCTCACACCTTGAGGGACAAACAAAGGATTGAGAGCTGAATGGAGCTCTGTTAGAAGCTGACCAGAGTGCAGTGCAATCTAACAAACACACGTCTAGACCTTAATTCTGTACACTGATTGTGTTCATATGTCGTCTGTGTGTCAGGCTTCGGGCTCCCTGATGAGGTGGTTATTGAGAAGAAAAACAAGGGCGACTCATTTGTGGAGTCCACAGGAGCCGATGTCAGACTGTCCAACATCAAGTTCATCCAACACGATGCCATCGAGGGCATCATGTGTGAGTATACATGAATCCAGGCCCTCGGTCTCTGTGGTGGCTCCTCGTCATCGGCGACATCATTCCCATGTAGCTGTGTGACACGGTGTAAAGTAACACTCTCTCTCCTGGTGGCGTTCTGTCAGGTGTGCGTCAGGGGACTCTGAACATGGAGAACTGTGTGCTGCAGTGTGAGACCACAGGAGTGATCGTCCGAACATCAGCGCGCCTCACCATGAACATGTGTGACCTGTACGGCTCCAAGGTGAGAGCTTCTGGATGCTGACCACCGGCTCCACCTCACAGTCACTAGGCTCTCATCTGTGTGAACAGTATCATCTTCCACAACAAACTAGTTCCCCATATCAACCTCATAGGTGATGAGGTATCCGTGTTGTGTTCACAACTTCTTCCACTGGCCAAAGAAATCAGTTAGTGCAGCTTTAAACAATGTGACTGAGATAGTTTACAGTGTAAAACTAAAGCTTCTAAATGACCTCCAAGACGTTCAGTTATTGTCTAATATGCAGTGATAAACGATCAGCTGATATTGTCTACTTGTTGAATGGGACTGTGTGGTCATGTTGCTGTGTGTCGTGTGCAGGGGGCTGGTGTGGAGATTTACCCCGGGAGTGTTTGCAGTCTGGTTGGTAACGGTATCCATCACTGTAAGGACGGCATCCTCATCAAGGTGAGAACATTCAGTCTGTCTTCAGGGTTTGTACCAAAAACTCACCAAGAGACTGTGAGCATAAAAATTGCACTTGACTAAGTTTAGAAAATGTTTAGCTTAATGGAAATCAAGTGAATTACATGAACATTTCTGTAAAACCACTAGTGGTGTCGGCTGAAAACATCTGTCTCCTTTTAGTCCTGTTTCTAAGTGCAGTGCTGTCCTCCTGCTTTGTCATTACGTGTGTGTGTGTGTGTGTGTGTGTGTGTGTGTGTGTGTGTGTGTGTGCGCGCGCGCGTGCAGGACTTTGCTGATGAACTTGATGTGATGCCATCAATCACCATGGAGAACAACGTGATTCACAACAATGCAGGCTACGGGGTGATTCTAGTGAAGTCCAACAACGGGGAACAGCGTGATGCTGCTCTGGACCCAAGTGAAGGTGGGCGGAGCTCACTCGGTCAGAATAGAACAGCCACAGCACAGAATCAATATTGATCAGACCTTTTGTTCCCAGAAGGCCCTGCTGGACCGACGGCTGTAGACCAACAGCAGGGAGGCGTTGCTGATCCAACAAACCCAACCAGCAACGGTTCAGCAGACGTGCAGCCGGAGTCAGCAGAGAACAACAGCACGGACTGTGACGTAGCATCCGCCTCAGGCAGGAAGTTGCACTTTATTCGCCAGATAAGCAGAAACAAGGAGACGTCCTGCAGCCGAGCCGTCCAGGACCTGATGGACCACCAGATCTTCGTCTCCATTCAGGGAAACCAGTTCAGACGCAACGGCATGGGCGACCTCGGCACCTTTTTCTACTGACAGTCGACTCCAGACTGGCTGGCCGTCGACACACTCGCAACTGTCGCGCGTCTTTTAACATCGTTTATTTGAGGGGCGCTTTGTGCTTTTAGATTTCTTTTGTCATGAAATAAATATTGCCGATTCACAGCAGAGACGGCGATGATAATGTTCCTGTGTAGGACGTGTGTTGTGATGCCTGTGTGAGTCTCTGAAAGTCCTCCGGCTTTGACTGTGACTTGTACCGGTTTGAACTTTCACAAAAGCTTTTATCTTATTTATTCCTTTGGGCTCCTGATGTGAAATGTCTTTATTTTTTTTACTGCATTATTTGTTTGAAATCCACTCGTCACTTTGAGTTTTGATGTTTCCACTTCAGATCTAATAAATGTATCTTTAAGGTGGTGGTTTGAAAGCAGTGCACAGTTTGTAATTCTGAGTTCACACAAATATTAGTTTCCTTCGTTCATGAGATGTTCACATCTCATGAACCTCGTTCATGAGTGCCTCGGCTGTTTTTAAAGGTTAGATGTATTTTATGGTCAAGTCATCAGGTTGACTAATGATACAGTTGAGTCTTAAACTGTTACTTCAGTGAATATAATGAATGTCTTGCAGATTAAAAGGTATCTGTTGAAACCTCTGTGTGGTGCAGTATGACGACTCATTCTTTATGTGCAGTGTTTATAACTGGAGTGGACTGGAGTCATACATTTAACGATTTTAAACTTCAACGGCTCGCGTTTGACTTAATGTCCTCTGTGGTAATGTAACGTCATTCCTGGAGGTCCAGCAGCTGATACTTCTGCACCTCCTGTCAGACGGTAGCAGGGTGAACAGACTGTTGCTGGGTGGTTTTGTCTTTAATATCCTTTGAGCTCTTTGCAGGCTCCTCTTCTCGCCAATATCACTGATGCTCAGTAGATGGTACTGTAACCCTCTTAGTATCTGCAGGTATACTCAAATTATTTGTTGGACCAGGACCTAGGTTCACAGAGGGAGGTTTATAGCCAGTTTCCACTCTTCTGAAAGTGATGTACCAAAATCAAAACTCTGAGCAGGCTTTGAGTCTGTAGTCTGTTGCTGGGTGGAACAGTTAGCAGAGATTTTCTGATCATTTTCTTTCTTCTGTCATAGTATTTGGAATGACACAATCGGGAACAACTAGCTCTGCTATCACACAGTTGGTGGGCAATGTAATGTCCTTGTCTCATTTCTGAGTAACACAGGAACTTTGTAGGGACCATGCTTTGGCAGAGTGATAAGACAGTAATCTACAAAGACACCACCTGGCAAAGATGAGCAAGTAGGTTGTTCAAGTAAGACCCACTGTTCAGATTTTGCTTGGTCAGCATACACAAAACCCTCAAGCAGCACTTTTTGGTTGGCGGGAAGAACTTTCTGGGCTCGACCCTTGAGTTTTACTAGGCCAACTTTGCCACTATCAGCTTGTTTCTTCCTGATTTCAAGTGTTCTCAGAACCTGCTGGTAGCCATAGGGAAGAGATGTTCTGTGAGGCAAGGGGGTCTCACACTCTTGTTCATATAAAGGGTCCAGAGTGTTGGTGCCTATTAACAGTGGAACGTCACCATTTGAACGAAGATCTGGAACAATTAGCGCCAATGTGTGTATTTCAGGCTCAGTTTCAAATAAGACTTTTGGGAACTTTATACTGGTCTCCACATATCCCAGATATGGGACAGACTGGCCATTCGCTCCTTCAACTTCAAGAAGATCAGAGATTGGCTTAATGGTGTGTTCAGATAAGTGATCTTGGTAGAAAGCCATGGCTATGGTGGTGACTTCTGAGCCTGTATCGAGCAGACAACTACAGTTCACTCCCTCAACAGCTACTCTGGCCGTGCACTTCCTTCCAACAAGTCGACGGGGCAATTTGCGATTGTGGTGAACATCAGTCTTTAAGCTCAGAGCTTTCTTCGTCTTTGTAACGGTGGGACGTAGTTCATCCTTAGCTTCTGTTTGCCCCTCAACAGAAGCTGGAGCTAGTTTAAATCAGACGGATCAGTGGTGTTGTGATGGCTTTCCCACCCACGCTGCTTTTCTTTGAGTGATCTCCTCTGCCTCTACTAGCGCAGGGTTTGGGTCATTACTGCAACTGGAGGCAATGTGGCCATCCTCACCCCATCTAAAACAGTACCATGGTCTAGGTTTAGGCAACTTTACAGTTATTTGTTTGATTTCTTTTGTTTCTGGTCCATTGGTTCTTGGTTTCTGTTTTTTTGTTTTCTGTTGATGCCCTTTTGACAGGTTTCTCTGAGCTGCAGGCTTTGAGCTGTGCTATCTGAGAAGCAAGATCTGCAATCTGCTTCCTAAGATCATTAGTGGTGGCGGATGGAGCATCATCAGGATTGGGGAGGGGATCAGAAATATCTATGCCTTGCATATGTGTGGTCTCCAGATGTGAAAGGGCTCTTGTTTTGGTTATTCCTAAGTGCTGTTTCATTCTTGTTGCTTTATTTTCCTGCTTATCCTCTTCAGTACGCAGTAGAAGAAGGAGCTCGGCAAAAGATGGAGGATCATTCTTGCGTTGTTCAAGCTGGAGACTAGTTATCATTGGGCTATCCCAGCAGCCTCTGCAAAACTGTCGGAGAAGTTGTTTATCAGCATCTCTCGGAGCAATTCCCCCTCTCCTTATCACTGAACATAAAGCAGTGTGTAGCCTCTGCAGGTAATCTGAAGCTTTTTCTCCAACATTCTGGTTGGTGTTCAAAAAACGAGCAAAAAGCTCATCACCATCTTCAACGGTTGCATAGGCTGAATCAAGCAGTTTCAGGTAAACCTCAGATCTAGCCTTTGGACCCAGTGATTTCACTGTTAACTGCAGGGGATGAAAGGCTTTCAACAATTGTCCTCACAACCTGTGTGTCTGAAACTGGGATCATTCAAACAGAATTCCACACTGCTGCGCCATGTATCATAGTCAACTTCAAATGCAGGGTGAGGAGCTCTGCCTGAGAATGGCTTCAGTTTGTAAGACAGATTGGATTGAGATGCTGCCTCACTGTTCCTGACAATGTGCTCCACAATGACGCGCTGTACCTCAGGTGTGCTGAGTTGGTCAGCTGGCAATTGATGAGATTTAGGTTTTCCATCTCCATGTGGAGTAGTTTCTTTGACAGTTTCAATAGGCTGGGGTGCAATGCTAACTAAGCTTGGGTTTTCAAAAGTATGGAATGCAGGTGGTATATCTTGAGGGTCAGCTGGTTCAGGTTGTGAGAGATTTTCAGCCACTTTAACTTGGGCTTCCCCTCCCACTGACTCTCCTATCCGAGCCAACTCTTCTCTCAAAATATCTTCAAATGACCTGCCACCTTCCTGTGCTGAATCTCTCAGCTCAGTCAACACTAGCCTCACTACTGCATGCACTCGCTAGGCTTTGAATGTGGTGAATAACCTGCGGATTTCCAGTGCAAGCTCTGTCAAGTGGTAAGTGACGTCTCTATAGCTCTTTGACTGTAGCTTCATGTTGAAACTCAACAATAACCCTCACTTCTTTACCAGCGGAAGGCACCTAAACTAACCTTTCTACAGGCCCAAACTGTTTCAGGAAGTCAAAAAATTCATTGTCTACTGAAATGTGAGTTAACCCGCTCAATAAAACAGCGTTTGGAACCTTAACATTCTCTGATTTCACAACTTCCATTTTATCACCAGAAATATGTTAGAAGATTTGAAAATAATGTTAGATGCTTTACAGTAAATAAAACCTTCATTGCTCCAGTTACTCAAAAGGTGTCTATCTTCAATTTTCTGTGGCAAAAATGCTAATATCTTAACCTCTCCTGGCTGGCTCGCCAAGTTTTAGTCTGTAACCCTCTTAGTATCTGCAGAATACTCAAATTGTTTGTTGGACCAGGACCTAGGTTCATAGGGAGAGGTTTATAGCCAATAATAGACACACAAAGAACTGGAGCCACAGAATGCTTTGATTTCAAAGGTTATATTGAACCTTGTGAAGATAAAAATAAAATTGACATCTTATACAACATTTACAATGCTCTTCTCAATCAGATAACTCAGCACATATCCATTGAAATGTGTAAAAGTGTCTCTGAGATGCAATGTTCCTTCAGTTTGTTCCTTTCGCATTCAAGCTCCTTCCTTGTTTCCTTATTCAGTCAGTTCAACTATTCAACAGTCAGTTTCAGTTCCAAAGTCAAAAGAATAAGTCAAAGTAGTAAGATGTGTTCCTTTCTTAATCCTACCACACTGGTGCACTCAGGTGGTGAGAAATGAAGAACGCTTGTTTTCTCCTCAGCAACAAAGAAAATCTTGATCCTACTCCTCGAGGTAAGGAGATGATCAGTTCAGTGGTGGCTCGCCATCTTCCTCGTCAGGAAGAGTTCCATATCCAGTCTCAAAGGTATCCAGGGAACTTCAAAAACCTAGCCTGTATAAGACAAGGCAAGACGCTGCCACAAGTTGTAAACTCGTGGCACAAAGGTCTCTGAATCACCTCTCACGTTGCTGAGTGCAGTCTCACAAAGCGCTGTGTCTGACCGTTTAAACAGTTATCACTTGTAACGGCTGAACTACTTTATGAAACAGATAGTGCTCGTTCCCTCGCGCATTCTCTTACTCTGTAACGTCTAACGTCTTTCTGGTAGGGCGGGACTTATTTTCCTTTGCCCAATCGGGAGTCTGCATTCGCCGAAATAACCAATGAGAAGCGTATCTGGGTAAAACTGCTGTGATTGACACTTTGTTTAACAACAGAAATAAGGTTAAATTAAAATGAGATTAAAGATGTAAATTATCTGCTGTGTTACATCACAAATAGAAAAATGATCCTAAAAATAAAGATATTAGGGCTCAAATTCTCTACCTGGTTACAGTACCAATGATGTTCTGCTGTTAATCCCCCGCTGTGGAGCCTCCTGTCCTGAGCCGTGCACATCATGTCAGTTTGTAATGATTCCAGTCAGGATGCTTTCTATTGTTCTGCTGTAAAAGTTGACAGGAACTTTGAATGGGGAATTTTGCCTCCTTAAATTTCTTGACCAACGTGTGAAGACAGGTTCTCTGTGATGCTGGTTCCAGGAACCTACAAGCTCAGCTCCTCTAAGAACCCAATGATCAGCTCTTTGGTTTTGCTGATGTTTTCTGACCACCGCTCTGCAGGTTTGTTGATAACGTCCCAATTTGAATTCTCATCGTTTGTAATCTGGACAATGAGGGTGGTGTCATCAGCAAACTTCACAGCTGAGTTCTCCATGTCTATTGCAGTCGAGTGCTGAGTTTGCAAGTATCAGTTGAATGGGGGGGAGTGGAGACGGCCTCCTCTGTGGATCTGTTGGCTCTGTATGTAAACTGGTGAGGGTCCAGGCTGGCTGGGAAGCACGTGAGAACGCCACTGAGCGGTAGTCGTTCAGACTGGATACTGCAGTATTTTAGGTACAGGGGTTGGCCGGCACAACATGAACAATGAGGCTCCTGTCTTCCCAGCACCCCATGAACCACCAGCAGCAAGGAATATATATGAAATATTTGAATATATATGAAAGTTTCTTTAAGACTTGTAACTTCAGGGTGGGCTAGGAACAGAACACTAAAGAGAAGGAACTAAAGTTAGGCAATCTAAGCTTACCCACTCAAATGAGAAAACAAAAGACAAGTCACTGACCTAACTCCCAACTGAAAACAAACACCCCACTAAACCTGGGCTGTTTTATCAATGGATAGATTGGTGACATCACAGAAAATCCTTGCCGGTAGTGGAGAGGTTGGAACCAATCAGCTGCCTGCAACAACCTACACACTCAATCCTCAGCCGAGCTCACCTGCAGCCCGTCACACACAGAACCCAGAGCAGAGAGAAGAGATCAACACAAGCACTAATACATAGAGCAGTGTGCATACGACCTCAGGGTAACAAGGGAAGATGGCGGGAACTCTCCTGTGACAATATGTTAAAAATGCAGTGATGACATCAGTTAGCTGGTTGGCACATGTTCTTAGTACACTCATCATTTAGTAGAAGACATTTATATAGTGCTTTTATCTGTAGCACCTATTACTTATTCACACACACACACACACACACCAATGGCAGCGAGCTACCATGCAGGTGCTGGATGAATCGTCTTGCCGAAGGACACTTTGACATGTGGACTGGAGGACTGAAGGGCGACCTCTACCAGCTGAGCTGCAGTCTCCCTCTGAACTGTAAAACACCACCAATGTAACAACGTGGACATATCATCACCTTTAAGTTGATACTTGAGAGCAAACAGTTACTTATTTCTACTTCCAGCAGTTACAGGGCATCTCATTTATCTGGAGTGGTGTTTGTGCCCACCTGATGAACTCATCACATCTCCCAGAGGAGCTCACGTGAGACTGCAAACGTGTGACTCAGTTGGACTGGACAGTAAACGTCACCAGCTCTCCAGTTCAAAGTCTGTCTGAGATGTATCAATAGACACTCATGGTGCTCACACAGAGTGCTGCACAGATAACGTGTTTTTGCGGGCCAATCCGGATGTTACGTCACTCTGGTTCCCTCGAGCTGTGCGGCGTAGATACAATCGGCAGATGTGAGAAGTGAATGCTAGGCATGAGCGCCAGCAGCGAGGCTGTGATGGCGTGAGGACATGTAGTCTCATTTAACGTTTGTTACAACCGCCCTACTGAGGACACGTTAAAGCTCCATCGTTCACCGGAGGCTTTACTGACCTGTTTTCTATCGGAAAACAAAATCTCTTCAGCTTGTGTAAAAATAAAAATTCCCAGTTGACTTTATCTGCATCTGTTGGTGAGTTTGTATGAGATGTGTAATGGATTAAGTTAAATAGTCTCATTGCAGGTTGTTAGTCTCTTCCTTTAATGAAGCCAGTTGGTCTGAGTGGATGATGGATTGAGTAACTGTTTTGGGCTTCGCTAATGCTTTTTGTGTCTGTGTTGAGAGATAGAGGGCTTGATGGGGAGCTCGAGTCTTTATTGGGTTTTAGTAAGAGATGCGAGCAGTGTTCATGTCGATTGGAAGTTTGGATTTTTGTTTAATTTCAGCTGTTAATCTGTAGACAACTGGGACCGAGAACTCAAAGTGTTTATTGAACTCAGCAGGGAAGCCATCAGGTCCTGGTGATGTTTATTACTGTATTGAAAATGTTTGTGTCCGTGTAGGCCGAATTGAGTTTTCTCGTTTGTGTTTATTCAGTTGTAATTTGTATTTCCGTAGATCATTTGGACTCTGTTGGATTACATGCGTTGATGCTCTAGTTTAAGTATGTTTGCTGTCTTTTTCTTGTATACAGTGGTCATGTGGTGGCGCAAAACCAGAATAAACATCCGAGGGTGAAGAACGTCATTTACACCAAGACACCAGCAAAAAATGTCAAACTGGAGAGATGGAGAGATTCAGTGTCTTGTGTCGGTTAGGGCCGAATTCATCAGACAATTTCAATGAGGCTTGGTTGTTACAGACCGGCCACGTAAAGGTGTTGTCGACGGTTTAATGTTGTCCACTTTGTCCACCAGCTAGTCTCTAACTGTGTCGGTTTGTTGTTGAGTAAGTCGTGTACTGTGGCTGTTTTTACTGAGAGGGAACCAAAACAGTGAACTTGTGGGTCGGACAGATAAAGAGATGAGAGTCTAAGAACTGTGGAGCTGATCTGGAGTCAGGTGACCACTTCCACATTCCATGTTGCTGCAGTGGGTCGATGGCTGAGGACATGTGGCAGTTTGCTGGTTACTGTAGTGAAAGAAATGAAGGGGACCAATGTTGGCAGCACATTCTGCTATACCTGGTTGCACATGACATCGGCAGACTTTAACATTCATCTAGTAGAAATAGACTAACAATGAAGAGGAAATAATGTGTATATCATCTTTTATAAAAAGGCACAGCACATCATTTTCATTTATTCTTCATCCATTCAGAAGCAGAGAGAAAAAAAATAATTCTAGCTCCAGGAGTATCTGGAGGTCTGAATGAAGCCCAGAGCAGCAGAGCCACATGGAAGTCCTTCATATTTGAAGAGACATCCTGTAGTTTTCTGAAGCTGGAAACTACAAAACATCCAGTGACACTTGGACTGACGTTTGATTTCAGTTTGCAAAAACAGGCTTTGGCAGTTGAACAGATGGGCTGATTCATGACTCCTCATGTAAACCTCAGCTCACACTGACACCAGTGGAAAGAACGACTGCACATGTCAAATCCTAAATAATCAACTGTATTCCAAAACAAACAAACATGTCATTTCCTCTGATTGAATTACACAATCACTTTCAGACGTGCGTCTCTCCGTAACCAGTGTTCAGCTTTCTGTTAACAGGACACCAGTTCACTGCTGGCTGTGTTAACCACAATATATATTACACATAGGAAGAGTTCAGGCAGTTTATGAGTGCAACAATTATCTAATTCATTTCACATAAGGCAAGGTGTCGTATGTTTTTAAAGCAAAGCGGCCGAGTGCCATTTATCTACAGGTCATTATCAAAATATTGCTTCATCTGTCAAATAAAAATATTCTCAGTTGTCTCGCTGAGCGAGTGTTGAGCTCCATAGAAAATCTGGAGAGCGTCCTGTGAAATGATGAAGAGTAAGATAAAGTGTTGGAAATGTTGACAGGAAACGGTCTGCAGGTAAAAGTCTCATTGGTCGTCGTCGTCGTCCTGGTTGCCACTCAGGTGACTCTCCTGCACCTCCAGCTCCTCAGCGCTCACCATGGCAGGACTGATGGCAGCGTATCTGGTCCCGTGGAACTGACGCAAGTGAATCTGTGTGGGAAAGAAAACAAACAAGCAGCATCATAAAAAAACATCAATGCAAGTCCATAAACACCACACGTCACACACAGGAAACGTGACGAGACCAGCTGGTTCCTGAGAACTGGCCGGCCCTCCTGTCACTTCAATCCTGTCCAGAGCAACGTCCTGGTGTTCTGGAGTGGATCTCGGAGTTTTCTCCATCAGCATTGCATTGTGAAGAAACGAGCCGGCCAACCATCTGAAACTGCATCTCTTCACACGTCTGTGATAAGGAGGAGATGAGAGCAGACCTGTGGTTCTACTAAAGAACACTACACTGTGTTCAATAACACACATTTAGCTGCTGTGCGTTACACAGTCACACACTTCCACCTCCAACATGTGAGAGAACGACAGAGAGGAAACATATGGTGGTGCGGTGCTGCTTTTCAACTGTAGATACAAATAGAGCAAGATAGAGCTGGGCAATATATCTATATTATACTGATATTGTGATACGAGACTATTTTTATGACATTTTGGATATTGTAATGTTGTCTTTACCTGGTTTTAAAGGCTGCATTAAAGTAAAGTGATGTAATTTCTGAACTCGGCAGACTGTTCTAGCTGTTTCATTATTTGTCTTTACCCACTTAGTCATTATATCATTGTCTCTGATGATTATTTATCAGAAACATCCTTGTGTAAATATTTTGTGAAAGCACTTATGGTCAACCCTACAATATCGTCTCATTATCCACATCAAGGTATTTGGTCAAAAATATTGTGATATTTGATTTTCTCCATATTGTCCAGCCCTACAACAAGATGCACTATGTGTGACAATAAAGTGCCAGAGAGAATGCATCATCAATCAGGGATCACCAGGAGGGATCACCTGGAGGATCACCTGAGGGATCACCTGGAGGATCACCTGGAGGGATCACCTGAGGGATCACCTGGAGGGATCACCAGGAGGGATCACCTGGAGGGATCACCTGGAGGATCACCTGAGGGATCACCTGGAGGATCACCTGGAGGATCACCAGCAGTCATGGTTTCATGGTGAAGGATGAACCAGAGCCTACCTGTATGTAGAGGTTGACTTCAGCACTCCTGCACAGGTAAGGGAAGTTTCCTCCCGTCTTCAGATGAGCTCGTCTGGCATTGGGATACAGTTTATACATCTCCTCCTTCGCCTCCAGCGACAGAGCGCTCTGATCAAACACCTCAACACCATTCACAGAGGAAACATGTCTGTCAGGTTATTGGAGCAGAAATATATATGAATGGACTCCTGATAGAGAGAGACGCTTCTACTCTTACATCTATAATGGTCACAGCAACATCTTTTATCTTGTGCGGCTCCACGTAGGAGTTCTGACAGTTGAGTGTTAGCCGCGATGCTAACTCACTTTGGTTCAGACTCTCCAACTACAGCACACACAACACATGGAGGGCAGAGGTTAACATTCAAACACAAAGACCTCACATATCTGTACTTCAGGGAACAAAACAGATTAAAGGAAAAGTCAAACACTCATTTTATTTATTTCCAAGAGTGAGAGGAGAAGATGGATATCAATGTCTGCAGTTTAAGGCTACTTTCCATTTGTCTGAAATGTCATTTCATACTAATTTCTTCACTTGGGTCTTTTCCTCCCACTGAAGATGTGAGGAGAGAAGAAACGCCTTTTTAGAGAAACGAGACGTCCTTGTCAGTTTCTGAAGACAACGACACAGCAGGACCACATCCGGATCACAGTAGGGCTGAACAATTCGTTGAAATGTAATCAAACTAGCTAGGAAGAAGTGGGGGAAATCCTGTGGAGGCTGAGGACAGAAGAGAAAGACTTACTAAAACCTTCCAAATGTTCCATCGCACTGCTGTAGGTCCTCTTCTTCAAATAGGTACCTGGAGCCTGTGTTCAAGTCCATCAGCCACCTCCACACGCAGTCATAGAACTAGAAGTTCTAGTGCAGAACAAGGCTACCAGCCTCTGTCTAGTGTTCTCCAACATTTTCAGTGACTTTTTCACCCATTAAAAGAGCAGTGCTATACCTGCTGTGCATTCAAGGCAGGGGACATGGAAGCTGCCACATGGAGGCAGCACAGCATTTGACACAGAAGGACAACTTCACTATCTTTGACATCACGATACGTGATGCATGTTATGCTTCCGCAACAACACGGTCCCGTTAGCATCTGTATGAGAGCAGTGCAGCGGCAATGAGCTAGCCAATAGGACACAGAGCTTCCATCACATGATGGGTACCACATGAAGTAGTAGTCTATTGGTAACTAACATTCACACACTGCAGGAACAGCCTGCGGGAGCAATTTGGGGCTAGCCATGGACTAGTGGAGCCGGGGATCGAACCGAAGAACGACCCTGCTCTACCACTACAGTCCCTGAACAGGCTTTCATGCTTCTGGAAAAATGATTTTTGGATATACAGGTTTATCCATTTAGTCCACCTACCCTGTCAACCATGAAGTCAATTGCGTCTGCCATTTTAGGATCCACGGGCCCTTTAGCAAAGTTCGCCAGAACAATCTTCTTCAACATGAAAGCTGGCATCAACCAGAAACTGAGGAGGGACATGGAAAGAAAACATCAATAATGAATGTGAACACGGGGAGGAAAGTGTGCGATGGGAATGTTAGAAAGCACCTGTTTGAAGTCCACGTCTGATTAAAGATGGAGGTATCACTGAATGAGTTACACAGTATCAGTGAGTGCACTCTGGGAGACTTATGTGTGCACTCTGCAAACTTCTGAGCCAAGAATCCACCCAGAGATGCACCGAACAGATGGACCTGAAGGTTGTGACAGAGAGTCATCATTAGATGGAGAGCCGGAGTGTAGAACGGGTGATCGGGTAACATGCCTACACCTATAACAGGACCGCTCCTTTACTCTCCATGGCTAGCTTGTTTCTGCACAGTCAGCCTCTCTGCTGCTCATCAAAAAGATGCGGTTGAATCACGATCAGGCGATCATATATGAATTGCATACTCACGGATAAAGAAAATACTCTGAAGGTCTGAAGCTAAAGGAAAACCACAGACTTACTTTATCCAACTGCAGGTGATCGAGAAGCTTCCTGAAGCCGTCACAGAACTCCATGAGATCCCAGTACACCGGATACTGCAGCTGGAAACCACACAGACTAGACGTTTACATAATTGCAGACTCATCCTATAATTAGTGTGAGGCTGATATGTCAATGAATTAGTCGATTAATCAATTAGTCTAGTGACAGAAACTTAATCTGTTTCAATCCTGCCAAATATTCTCTGGTACAAGATAGACATGTTTCCCTGTTCCGAACATTTGATAAACAAAACACAGGAATAATAATAAGATGAACGGAGAAAATAATGAGCAGATGAATCAATAATGAATAGAACCATTGGTGGCAGAAATATGAAGCTGCAGTGTTTCCAGTGCCAGGCTCACCGAGATGACCCTGTAGCCCCATCCCGTCAGAGCCAACACCTGCTGGAAGAACACCTCAGCTGTCCCACTGACCGGTGGGAAGAGGATGATGGGACACCTGATGCTCTTTGGGCCGGCATCATACAGCGACCACACCTTACTGTCATCATCATCGACAATAATCTGGTGGAGACAAAAACACAAGGTGAGAAAAATACATCCGACAAACTAACCATGAGCCTTACGTTTCTTTACAAAGGAGTTCAACCAGGCTGTATAAAATATGGACCTATTTGACTTAAAGACTAAAGATGGAGACCATAGACTGAATACAAGGAGTTCTTTATTCTAGGATATAGACTGGGGAGGTCACAATATGACATGTTTACGATTATTGAGAGGAAATATCACGGTTTTACTGTTTTCAAGATTATCAAACTGAATATTCCTAATAGGCCTAATGAACTAAAAATATGTGTTATCATCATTAACTAACTATATACCTTACTTTGTTATTAATCATCTATAATGGTTATTTGCATAAAAACAATATTAATTTTTACTGAATGGAGCTTGAACGCACCACAATGTCGCCTCTACTCTGTCCTTAACAGCTGTTAGCTGTTAGCCGTTAGCTTTCCTCCTGCTCATTCAACACAGATGTGTTGTTCACGATGCAACGTCAGCATCCAATGCCGCTCTACAGAGCGCACATTTTTACTTAATCTAAGCCAATAACGATCGTCGGTAAAACTATTCTGCACACTATGATGGTTGAACTGTGTAATCAATCTGCGGTCACTTTCTATCCAACATGCTCCCACGCTGCCGATTTAAAGCCATTTTTAGTGGATATAAGGCTGGACTGTCGGTTCCCTGTGACGTTTTTACAGCGCTTCTTCTCAATGCTTCAGGTGAATGGCAGCCAGCGTCGGAAATACACGAGGGCAAAACTGCCCCTAAGAAATATAATTTTGCCCCTGATATCACTAGGAGAGGGGCAACAAATGCCCCCACAATTTCCTCTAATAATAGTGATAATTTAATAAACTTGTCAAAAACATCATAGCCTATATGACCCGGTCCAGTTGCCATAGAATGGTTTTGATTTTCGCCTTGACTGATGTTGCGTGTGCGTGAAGAACCGAACTTTCTAAACAAATAAATAAATGTGCGCTTCTTAATCAGACCTGAGACTGCGAGACTGCGGTCAACTCAGCAGACACTTACATGTTAGTGCACCTATTTGCTGAAATTCACGGTAAACTCATTCAAACGTCACAGATCGGGAGCGAGCGAAGGACTTTGAAAGTTAGCGGAAAGATTAACGTGAGACAACAAAAGGTTTCTTCAGACGAACATCCGGTTTTCAGGATAAGATGCCAACAAAGTATACATATTGCATAATGGAAATGAGATTAAATGAATTATATTCACATTAAGTATAAAACATGCTACCTGCATCTCGTGAGTTAAAGGGAAAATACACCTAAATTGTGCGTAAAGTGTCTTTATTCTTTGATTTGAGGGTTGCTGATGAATAATACCTGACTGACAGTCAATTAAGATATTTTACTAAGCAAAAACTCCGAACTGAATTTGTACCTTCAAATGGCACCTTTTTAAGGTGCTATAAAAATGTTTTCTTAAAAATTCCACACAATGACTAATGCATATGTTCAGGACAAAAATGGGTAATATCACAATATTTAAGGTGCTACAAAAATATCTTTCTCAATAATTCCATACAATAACTGATGTATATGTAATCAAGGCATCGTTGACTTAATAATTGTTAAAAAGTTTTATAATAACAATAAATAACCACAAAGAAATAAGAAAACACTTTGAATCTGTAGACTACTGCCTAATAGTCTTATTATTGCCATTTGATGACAATTGCTCATATACTGTAAGCCTAAATAAGTATATTTATTATTTTGAACAAAGGTTAAATGTTATTTCACAAGTTTCAAAAAGTGCCCCCAATTTTTTTATAAATGCCCCTGGATTTCAGTCAGTGGGGGCAAACATTGCCCCCTAAAAAATATGTAAATTTCCTACCCTGGTGGCAGCACTCACACACAAAACAAACCCGTGCACACGTGTCATGTGACCTGACTCAATTGGTTCTGTAACCATTGTAGCATCCCTCTCTTTTCTATGGACTTGACACTTTAATTTACTATTAAGTAACTGTGCAGGACATGGGGTGAGCAAACACACTCACACTTTTACAATGTTCACTGCTTAAATTGTGGGAAATACAATGTGCTCATAAATGCAAACCCACCTGACGTAACAGACAACGTGCTGTCTGACACGCCCACCACGGAAGAACAACGCTCTACTCTGGTGAGGCTCGTGTGTTATGCGAGGCACGCTACGCAAAACTAGCTTAGCAGGAAACCAACAGCAGCACACGCGCTACAAACTCTCCCTACAGCGTGTAGCTGTTCCCTACTGATTCAAACAGGGCTAAAGGTATATTTATAGCTGCGGATATGAGACCCTACTCTGGAGCGGGAAACCAGGCTGTACGAACATGCTTAATGTTATTGAGCCCCGTGACACTACTCCTTCACGAGCCCATTTCTCCAGACCATAATTTCTGCTTTGTTAAGGAAAACTAAAGCCCAAACAGAGAATCAAACGTCCGAAGCTCCCGGGAGATGAAGAGCCATGTTCTTCAGACACAAAGCTACCTGACTGTAACGACACATGATCTCACTACTGAATGGGAGGAGCCATGTTCTTCAGACACGCCCCCTTGAGAGTCTCACCAGCGAGCATTTGGCATGTCTGCTTTTTTGCTGTATTGATAATGTACCGAACCGTGGCATCACTGTGTCGTATTGAGCCGAACTGAGAATTTTTGTGAACCCCTAATATATATAAAAACATTTATACACAATGTTTCACAGGAACATTCTGTCCTGCAATTGTTTCCCCGTTTATAATTCATTCACCATTCTATTGTTTTTCTTGATATTGTGTCAGTATGACACAGATCCACTTGGTGGTTGAGACATCTTGAACCAAAACACACAGTGTGACTCATGATACTGACTCAACAGTCATGCTGAAATATTAAAAGGACAGGTTCATCATAATTTTTCAAGTCTGTCCTGGGCGTCCATATGAACATTGAAAGAGTTTTTTCCTGCTACAATTATTTCAGAAGAGATATCTCTATGTGTTTTTAATGGAGGATCCACAATATATTGTACATTTTATCTGAAGGCGTCTGAGCTCTTTCAAAGTTACAATCTGTTTAACTCTACAATCCTGACTGACAGGATTGTAGAGGCTGATACAGATATTTATATTCAAGAGTTAAAGACAATCTAATAATGATATATCAAACCAATAACCCAAATGTTAAGACTTCCTTCATTTTTTTTCTACTACAGGTGTGACTAAGAAGTGTAAAAAAAGACTTGACACTTCACACTGGTGATAAACTAGAGAATGGTGAAACGGTTTCTAAAACAGTTCTATTCTTGACATTTATCAGCTGACATATGGGTCATTGACAAATAAGCCTTCTAAAAAGGTAATTTTAAAAATTATCTTCAAAATGGATGTAACACATATTTTTGTGTCTGGAAAAATGTGGTGAAACAAGTTAAGTTGTGAACCAACTTTTCATAGTATTTTAAATCGTTTTTAACAGTATTTTTTAACTTCACAGGCTAAAAAATGTCAGGTGGCGCAACCACATATTTATAAAAAAATATATATATTCCTAATATTTATTCAAACTGAAATTTCTGACAAGTATCCCTTAGAGTGTCTACTGTGTCCAACACATCGTATTTTGTGGTTGTGTTTTATATACAGTTGTGTGAAAAAGTGTTTGCCCCCTTCCTGATTTCTTATGTTTTTGCATGTTTGTCACACTTAAATGTTTCAGATCATCAAACAAAT
>NW_022280196.1:268961-270685 GCF_004355925.1 Anarrhichthys ocellatus
GGAACGTGTCTGACTTATTGCCGAGAATGCGGACACAGCTCCTACTGCAGTCGTACAGAGACCGGATCGCCCGTTGTAATGGTTCCGGCACCCCATACTCCCGCAGCACCCCCCACAAGAACCCCCGAGGGACCCGGTCGAAAGCCTTCTCCAAGTCCATAAAGCACATGTAGACTGGTTGGGCAAACTCCCAGAACCCCTCCAGTGGTCTTGCGAGGGTAAAGAGCTGGTCCACTGTTCCACGGCCGGGACAGAATCCACACAGCTCCTCTTGTATCTGAGGTTCGACAAGCGGTGCAACACAATTAAGTTTATTCTAGGCTTAGAGTCAAAACTAAACTGACATTTAAATAATTTAAATGTAATCTTTCTTGATTTTAAACTATAGTTTTAAAGTTTGGTGCAAAATGATTTCAAGTTAAACAATGATTTATTCAGGTATAAAAATGAATCCTTGTTGGTGTCTGCTCCTTTCATAACCTCTGTCTGTCAACCCGAGATGTTGTCGCTCATATTAAAAGGCCTGATATAAGGCCTAGAATATTTCCACCTGTACCCCTGGGCCTGACTGTCCAGCTTGTGTTTCTATCTTGAGACAGTTTAGCCCAGTTCATGGGAAGAACTCTCAGCCATTGTCTCCCTATGTGCCCCTCTAGTTCATGACATTTTAGTTCCTTAAGACCGTCCATTCTCTAGATTGTGAAACGCTCTCTTAGCTCTGATGTGTGCCTGATTATTTTAAACAAAGCCAAGTCTTCTAGTAACTATAGACCTATATCCAAGCTTCCTTTGTTTCCAAGGTCTTGGAAAAGGCAGTAAGTAAATAATGCGTCCTGGACAGCTATGAAACCTTTGAGGAATTCCAGTCTAGCTTTGGTTTGAGGTACAGTACTGAAACTTCTCTGCTCAGGGTTTCAAATGAGATTTGAATGTGCGCTGATGCTTAGGAATGTTCAGTTCTGTTGCTGCTTCACCTAAGAGCAGCTTTCAACACTGGTGACCACTCTGTTCTCCGTCGTAGGCTTCAGCATTGGGCGTGCATAGCAGGCTGCCTTTAACTGGTTGGCCTACTTGTTCAACAGGAGTTTTTCTGTGGCGCTTGATCCTTACACTTACTTCATCTACTCATCATTTTTATAAATGTATAAAAATGTAAATATATAAACCTTTCCTAGTTTGACCACAACCAGCAAAGTTGACATTTAATACATTTAATACAGATAACTGCAGTAAGTTTAAGTTGTTGTTTTTTAAAGCTTCCAACCTTGCAAACATCTATTTTCCCGATATGCTCTGCATAAGAGGCCGTATTAAACCTTACATTACTTTGTTGTAGTTTAAGTGGAAGCTTGGTGGTGGTTGAAGCCAGTTTGTTTGAAAATGAGATTCAACATCAGACATGCTAAGACAGTAGCCTAATGGCTAATGCTAACGATAGCGAGTACTACCATGCTGACATGCGTTTCCCTTTTTTTGAACCAACTAGCCTGTTGTTTACTCCGTACATATATGTTACAACTAATACAATCAATTGACACATTTTCCAGGACAACAATGCAGCTTTCAGTTAGCATTTCCTTAGTTCAAAGATCAAAGCTTACCTCCTCTCCACAGGCTGGTGAGAGATGATGAGAACATGCGTGACTCAGGACAGTGAACAAGTTCTTTATTTAATATTAACGTGTCCCACACCCCCTAAAATATTTGTTCCCTAGTCTTGATTT
>NW_022280196.1:270695-271675 GCF_004355925.1 Anarrhichthys ocellatus
TATCAGAGTAGTTTTACAACAAATCTGTCTTTTCTCTTCTGTAAAACCGTTTCAAATGTTTGATGACTCATAACTGCACTCATGGCCGTTTACAATCCTCCGATCAAATTAGAGTGTGCTGAGCTCTCCACACCGGCCATATAAACCTGATAACAATTCATTCATTCATCTGTATGTTCTGCCCACGCTGCAGTCACACAGAGCCAGTTGAAAATAGTCAAAGGTTCCCTTTCATCTCTTCCTCGTCCTCCTGATCTAACAACAGTTGAGGGATGTGTGTCTGTGTGTGTGTGTCTGTGGATTCAACAGTCCTCTGTACTGCCTTATCGCGCTAAACTCTAAGCCCACCAACTTTTTAGCGGTTGGACTAAATGCAAAGGATTTGATTTAAATCTCTGTTGTAACTGTCCACTGCTCAAATATTCCGTTTCACTGTTAAATGCGTCACAGTACAGAAGCTTCACTGGAACTTCAAAATAGAGCTATATATATAGGCTATATATACATATTTTCCCCACAGCTTTTTTCTAATAGCCGAGAAGAGGTGGGAACAAAACCAAAACACAGAGTAATAATCCACTTTAAGCCGCTGTAAAAATAGACCTCAGCGGTTCCACAGCCTGCGCCGTGTGCTCTCCCATAACCTCCCCTCACTCTGCTCACAGTCAGTCAGGGAAGAGCTAAGGACTGAATGAGCGAATGACTTTGTCTCATCCTGGTCAGTCAGGTCACTCTGCTCTCACACAGATTGTATTTCACTGCACGACGTGACATGAAAGGTTATTACAAACTGATCACATGAGGTTCAACCAGATGACAGTGGTGGAAAGTAACTAAGTACTTTTATAAAATAACTGTACTTTTGAGGTTTTTGTACTTTATTTAAGTATTTTTATTATGTATATACAGTGTGTATGTATATATATGTATGTGTATGTATATATATATGTATATGTATGTATATATATATGTATATATAT
>NW_022280196.1:286675-293009 GCF_004355925.1 Anarrhichthys ocellatus
GATTGTGGTGTTGATGATGTTGTTAATGATGAGGAAGATGATGATGAGGCCATATTGCACATTTGTATTCCTGTGTTTATTAACATTGTGTCTGAAAGTGACTGAACTTATCTGTGTAACGGTCCCAAGTGATCTGAGTAGTTGTGATTGTGACAGATTTATTAAAAGCGTTGTAAAAATTCACTACGGCAGTGTTTTTTCTTTAATTATCATTCATGAATGCTACTTGCAGGTTCCTATTGTTATTGAACTCTTTTTTCTGTGTTCTGGCCTCATTCGACCTTGTTCCCTGGAATGAACCTGCCTGGGAACATCTGGGATTCGACTTGTTTTCTGAGAAAACAGGAGCAGCGTCCATCAGGGACCGGTTCCCACAAACATAAACTCAACATTACCAAATCATTGCTGTGTGATCTGCAAACTCTGTGATATTCCTATGATGATGTACGAGCAGTTGGATGTAAACAAGTCAACAGTTTAGCAGATTACATAAAGATGAACCCCTCATTCTACGGAAACTGTGAATACAGAGAGTACAGCAGGTCCAAGCAGGAAGTCGATCTGTAAACCGTAAACTTACAACAGAGTTAGGGTCGTACATTTATTCTTCCCCTTTTTTTCCCTCTTTCCAATACATTTCTTTAAAGTAATGAAAATAAGGTGCATGTTCCAGGACGAGCTCTCTCAGCAGCTCTTACAGGTTATCCGAGCATTGTGGGGAGAATGTGGGGAAGTCGCTGACGTTCTGGTCCTGATCCACAGAGTTTCCCATGGGGGAGACGCAGGCTCTAGGCAGCCTCATCAGAAATGTATATATGGATCCAATCCTGCCAAAACCTTTCATCTCTCGCTTCACTCTCCATTTGTAATCCTCTACAGTATACTCTGTGGTCACCTGCCGGCTGAGTGTGAACACAGAGTCTCCTCTGACCACAGCAGTCAACAGAGAGCCTTTGCTGTTCCCGTACTGGCCAGACATGGCCGTCCACTGGCCTGAGCTCAGGTTGTAGCAGTCCATCACACACAGTAAGAAGTCATCACAGGGTCCATTGCGCATCACATACAGATTATCTTTATGGGCCACCATGTAAAGACCATAACTGTGCTCACGGATGAGCGTGGTGACCAGAAGCCACTGATCCCGTTCAGACACGTACTGGTGTATATCTGTGGCCCCCTTACCTCTCCAGAGACAAATAAAGATCCTGTTCATGGCCACAGCAGACACTACCAAGGCTGCAGGGCAGGGGAGGGGGGAGACAAACCCCCAGCTCCCACTAGACACCCTGTATCTCTCAACAGACGACAGGACCTTCATGTTGAACTCACCTCCTATGGCGTAGAGGCAGCCCTCGTGGCCTATCAGAGTGAAGTTGTAGCGTTGCTGCTGGGAGCCACAGATGGTGGACCATGTGTTCGCTGCGGGGTTGTAACAGAAACCTTTGTCCACTACCTTCTTGCTGATATCATGTACTCCTCCGATAATGTAGAGTTTGTTGTCCAGGACGGCCACGCCGGCCATCGTGGTGCTCGTGGTCACAGGAAGATGAGTCAGGACCTTCCACTCGCTGTGATCTTCGTCCAGGTAGCAGACGGTCCTCTGGAGATCCTGCAGCCGCTCGGTGGACGGCGAGTGGCTGCATACTGCCATGTAGCTACTCGGGAGAAGGGACTCTATGTACTCTACCAGCTTCTTTGGTAAGGTGTGAACTTCCACCTTCAGGTCAGTGTACATATCTCTGATGAATAAGGCTGAACCGTGGGAGAGCTCCCACACGCCGTAGGTAGCAGCCGTGTGGTACATGAGCAGGCAGTTTTCAGAATTGACGATATTGACCAAGTGCTCGGTGAGAGCCGGCACCTGCAGAAAAGCCGTACACTTGATGGCTTCCACGATCTGGTCGCTGCTCAGCACGGGGCGCTCCCCGCCCAGGACCCGCAGCATGACCAGAAAGCCCAGGACCCCCACACACTGCAGGTGGATCTCTTCCTGTTGGCACTCTCTCATTCCTGACTGGAACAACGCTCTGAAGTACTCGCAGTTCTCAGACAGAATGGTTTTATCCACAATGAAAGAGCTGTCGTCAATGCTGACCTTCAGGCTCCTCGGGGGCTGACAGTGTACTGGCTGCTGGCTGAAGCTTGGGCAGCTGTTGGACTCCATCACTTCCCTGCTTTGGATCTTCATTACATTCCAGCGGAAATGCACGCTCACCACAAGGAAGCTTTGATCCAGATCAGAGTGCTGCACATCAGTGGAGTTTTACCACATGCTGCCCGTGAGACTGAGCACCTCCTATCCAGAGCAGATGCTCGCTGACAGAGTGTTCTCACAGCTCTGAGAACAGACTCTATACATAGCAGGCGGATGTGTGACACAGTTCAAGTACATTATGATGACATGCAGCCAGAGGAGAAAGAGGAGCCGGATAATGGCAGGTTGACTGTGCTGATGATTCATGTTGCTCTTTGTCTGTGGCTGACAGTTGTGGAACAGCTGAGGATTTGTCCTTGAGCAGCAGGAACAGTCCAAGTGTAACAATAGGTCCTTCCCCCGCTGCACATAGTGTGCATGCCACTATTTCAGCACCATTGAGAAGTGGAGTGCAGGACATGCAGGACTATAACTTGTAAAGTATTTTCTACTGAAGCCCTGCTACCTTTACTGGAGTACCAGAGACATTCAATCCTCACACAGAAGAAGAAATCTAAATAAATAAATAGAAAATATACAAACTGATGTCAGTATAATTCAGCTTTAAAATCATTAGTGAATTACAATTGTATTATTCTCTTAATAATAAGGTACTAATAATCCTCCTCCTCCTACTACTAATAATAATAATAATACACTGCAAACAGCAGCTGCTAGCAGCTCATTCAGCAGACTTTAATGGTGACTATCTGGGCTAAAAACTAGATACGGCCTGTATGCCTCTGCCAACCAGTCAGACATTCATGTCTGTCCAAAATGTCTTCACTTTCTTTTCATCCTGTACGATGTTTGTGTAATTGTTGTCCACTAAAATCGAATCAGTTCATCCTTGAGTCTAAGTGGACGTTTATAGCAATCTTCCCCAGGACCCAGAAAAGCGGGAACACACTTTACAAATATATATATAGAAACATAAGCAGTGAAAGAAGACAAACATCCAGCTGTCTGAATGCCTTGTATGAAGATTTGCAGCCATCCTGGTTTCAGTTCAGTGAACTGGCTGCTGCTTCAGTTACGTTGCGGTCCAGCTTTTACAAGCTCAGTTTGAAGACTTTCTCCTAAAATGGAGAGGTCAGTGCACCAGCTGCACACGAGACACTTTTTTTCCTCTCACTCCGCTGAGGACTCACACACTGAGACCAGCACAGTATTCCAGTCCACTTGGATCTGCAGAGGACATCTTTCTTTTGCTGGCACTCGTCTTCAAGAAAAAAAGAAAAAACAACAACTTGCCTCTAAGGAAATGTCTTTTAATCTTCTTCAGCGTTATCAAATGAGACCAGAGATAAGTCTGTGAAGCAGACTGTTGGAAGAGAAGCATGTCGGGGATGTTTGGGAAAGGGAAGACGTGTAACTCTGCCGCAGCTCCTGGCAGGAGTCCAGCTGAGTGTAACCTGGTGCTGCTCGGTGTGATGGGCTGCGGGAAATCAGGTCCATCAGAAACCACTTTCACTTGTTATTTACAGGCAAATCCTTCTTGGCAGAAAATGTTAGGAAACCGTAGCCTTACTGCAGACTGTAGGTTGACTGAAACAGATTGTTCATGTAAATAATAACTGTGTTTTCCCCCGTTGACAATTGTTTTATCACAATGTATCACAAATACATGAGTTGTGATAAAGTAAGTAGCTGAAAAACCAGGAACACCATAAGTGAATTATTCCTGTTTTATTGGATCATTTGAATAATATATCAGTCATGTGCAGCACAGTTTCACAAGAATAATGTGTTGTCTTGGTTTAACTTGATTAACTTTATTTCAGTTCATTTTATTCAGTGTTCTCAGTGGAAGTTGTTGTTCTGCTCGGTTACATAGAGCCCTTTTTATTTTGAAATGAACACCATCCAGTTATGTTTGTGCTTCATGAGTTTAGTCTTGATGTTAAACGTGTATGTTGATGCAGCAGTGGTTTTCTCAGGGCCCTCCCTGACCCCAGTCCCCTGAGGCCCTCAGTCAGTCACACTGTGTCATGTTGTCTCTCTTTGTGTTACAGCACTGACCGTCAAATTCCTCACAAAGCGCTTCATCAGTGAATACGACCCCCATCTAGGTGAGATCTCTCTGCTTCATTTTAATAAGAGCAATACATAGAAAATAGAGGTGGAGAGTATATATTAACTGAAGTACAATGTTGAGGTACTTGTACTTTACTTGAGTATTTCCATCTAGGTAACTTTAAACTTCTACTCAACAATATGTTAGAGGCAAATATTGTACTTTTTGCTGCACAACATAACTTTACTTATGGGGGACTTTGCAGAATAACAGTATAGATAAACACATAGATGATAAGAAATGATGTAATCTAAGACGTTAGTAAACATTAGACCGGTGGTGTCCCTGCTGCTACAGCTTTCAGTTGACTTTGAGTTATTAGCAGAACAATTTCTGTAGCAGAACTTGTTTTTTTCTTCTTTGCAGCTCCAATAATCATCTCATGATTTCCTGGTACTTTGCTGAGAATACTTGTGTACTTTTACATAGCATTGTGAATGCAGGACTTGTAATAGAGTATTATTGGTGCCTTTACTTAAAGATCTCCTCCAGATATATTTTTAAAGACATATAACATACTCTATTAATAATGTGTGTCTTATAAGTATTTTCCACAAAAAATAATAAAACTACCTCTTAGAATGACATCTTCTTTATGTAAAAACCCATTTTCTCTGAATCTGGAAATATTTTTTTAATAAGATGTTCCCTACTTCAATGAAAAGTCCATTCTTAGTGTTCGTGGGCTGGACACTCCACGTTTCCACATAGCGCTGTTTGGTACGGGACCCTGATTGGGTGAGAACATGTCATAAATCCTGCAGGTACATCCAGGTGAGCTCAGAGAAACTTCAGCAGATGAATGTGAAAACAAACTCTGTCCACACATTATTCTGCACAGTGAACTTTAAGTTAAGGATCTGAGTACTTCTTCCACCACTGTAGAACACATCAGGATGTATCTGTGACGATGTAATAGTGTCCTCTGTGTCATTGGCTGCTGTGTAGAGGATATCTATTCATCAGAAGAGAAGGTGGACCAGCAGCCTGTCACAGTGAGAGTGATGGACACCTGTGACCAGGTAGGAACACGCTGTTGTGTTGACTGTGTGAGGAGGTAGAAAGGCTGAACGCTTTTACTCACATCTTCTCTACTGCTTCTTCATCTGTGTTGCATTATGCTTTAATGCTATTCTTTATTGTTTCCATGAAAACCAGACAAAAGGGCTCCAAACTACATCAAATTAAAAAAGAAGAAATCAAATCACAGTAGCAGTTGGCAGAGTCCAACATAATGTTGTCAGATGATTTTATTTTCTCACCGTACAAAGATATTCAGTTTAATATCATCAAGACAAAGAAAAGAGACTTGTAACCCATCACAATAAACATCTGGCCTCTTATTCAGGTCACAGTCATTTCATCAGTTTGTGCTTCTGCAGTAAAAATATCAGCGCAATCCAACAGCAGCCGGTCACAAGAAACATGGTCCAATAGAAGTGATGTCATGATTTTGGTTTGATCTATGGACTTGAACAGGGTGTTTTTCTGTACATCTTAATAGAAGACAAGCCAAGCTCAGGCCCATCTGTGAGCGATGCCTGACACCTGCTGGTGGAACACAGGAACTGTTCACCACAGACACTAAAGTTTTCACTGAAGATGGCCGCAAATAGACAAATTCACACAATTCAGAAATAACACAAGTGTCAGAACTACTAAAGCTAACCAACAGCCTCGCAGCATAAAGCTTCACATTATAGGACATGACTTCATTCTAAATTTCCTTCACTCATGTAACCCAGAGGCATGCTGGGACTATGTGTGTCAGACCTTTATGTGCACTATGCCACTTGCAAAATAAGACAAATTAAACATTAATTCAGGCCATTTTCAATACAAGGTAATTTTTTTCCTCCTGTCTTCATGTCCTCCTGTCTTCTGTCCTCCTGTCTTCATGTCCTCTGTCTTCATGTCCTCCTGTCTTCATGTCCTCTGTCTTCATGTCCTCCTGTCTTCATGGCCTCCTGTCTTCATCGCCTCCTGTCTTCATCGCCTCCTGTCCTCTGTCTTCATGTCCTCCTGTCTTCATGTCCTCCTGTCTTCATGTCCTCTGTCTTCAT
>NW_022280196.1:293109-294093 GCF_004355925.1 Anarrhichthys ocellatus
CATGTCCTCCTGTCTTCATGTCCTCTGTCTTCATGTCCTCCTGTCTTCTGTCCTCCTGTCTTCATGTCCTCTGTCTTCATGTCCTCCTGTCTTCCTGACCTCCTGTCTTCATGTCCTCATGTCCTGTATTCTGTCCTCCTGTATTCTGTCCTCCTGTCTTCATTTCCTCTGTCTTCATGTCCTCCTGTCTTCATGTCTTCATGTCCTCCTGTCTTCATGTCCTCCTGTCTTCATGTCTTCATGTCCTCCTACTTTGTCTCATCCAGCAGAGACAAGAACAGACTGAGCTGAACAGTTGGACTTCACACAGAGAGCTTTTGTCCGATCCTTGGTGCTTAAACAGCAGTGATGATGAGACTGCAGAGAGCAGATTGAGTTTCTTTACATGTTTATGCTTGTTGAACAGGAGTTTTTACAAAGCATTGTATAATATTCTAAATCTATGGAGTTGATTTCTCGCCTCAAATACTATCAGAAGTGGTATCAGAATAATGAAAAAGCATACGGAATTTCTTTCAAAAACAAAACAAAACCATTGTTTGGACCAGGAAGCCTCCCTTCAGACTACGGGAACAAAAAACGTGAGCTGCCGTGGCTACATCGCTCCTGCCAGGCCTGTCTGGTTCCAATTACCAGTTAGCAACATAGCTAGGCTAATGTTAGCGTTTAGCAGCCAGTAGCCAAACAGAGGCAGGTCTTCCTGCAAGGCATACTGGGTAGGTGCGCCCGCACATGTGCAGAATGGGATCGAGTTGCTGGGACGGATCGGACACTGACAGGATTCTCTCCCTGCTGTATGTAGAGTAGATATAAATGATTCTTAGTTTCAGGTGACTGTACACTAATGTAAACATATGAATATTATATTCCAGTTCTGAAATTAAATCCCCCTAAATGTTACTCACTGTTCCTTTAAGGATTGAAAATAGCATTATTGAATATAAAATGTGGTTTATCAAACTTCTTTTTATTGAAATGATTATA
>NW_022280196.1:294103-295590 GCF_004355925.1 Anarrhichthys ocellatus
CTCTCGCAATTTCATCCGCCTGTGCCTCTTGACACATGTCAAGACGCTCGTCTCGGTCACGTGATACGTTACCTCAAAAACTAAGCCCGCAAACTAGCGAAAATAAGTAAATAACTTTTGGAGAGCGTCTTTGCAAATGAGAAAAGGCCACTAAGGAGACAGAAGAAGAGCTACAACTTCCAAGAAAAAGAAAGCTTCATTTAACAGACAATATCAGGCTGATTTAAACATCAGGAGTAATTCTGACGCGCCAAACCCGCTCTGCAGAACACAGAGGAAGATCAGCTGCTGGAGGTTGTAAATGACGGTGGCCTTAAAAGTATGTTTGAGACAACACCTCTGCTGGAGTTTAGGATTAAAATCAAGGCTGAATATCCTGAGATCACTACTAAAGCACTGAAAACCCTGCTTCCATTTCACACATCCTCTCTGTGAAGCGGGATGTTCTGCAGTGACGGCAATCACAACTAAACGGAGTAGAATGGACATCACGAACACACTGCGGGTGTCATTGTCTCCCGTTACCCCCAGATGGGACCGTCTCGTTGCAGAGAAACAAGCTCAGGGCTCCCACTGATTCAGCGTTATTGTGAGTTGTATTTATTTAAGCATTTTATATTTGTTTTCATGCCGGTCATATTTTATTTCGTCGTGTTTTTCCGCCACACCTTGAAGGCCGGTCCGTGAAAATATTGTCTTACATGAAACCGGTCCGTGGTGCAAAAAAGGTTGGGGACCACTGTTCAAATGATCTCCGTCCAGACTCAAACGCCTAAAATCGAATATCACGTGACTATTCACGTACACTGGACATGCGGGTGGGTGCCGGTGTAAACAGGAAGTGGATTAGTTGCTCAAAGGCGCTAACGTGACTTCAGACGGCCGCTCGGTAGGTCTGATAACGCCACTGGACACGCTGCTCACTAATCGCTCCAATAACAGCTGCTTCCTCTGTAATAATGCAGACTTTAACTGGACAACAGCTGCTAGTAAAGACAACAAGGTCAGTAATACCCGACTTTAAATAAAAATGTTTTAATATTTTGTCAACTAAAATGTGCGTCACATCCTATTACACCTGTCAAGAGCCTTTCCCTGCAGGTGGCTAATCATGATCTGCAGATCCCCGCCCTCAGTAAACTACCAATGGATAAATCCAAAGAAAGAAAAGTCACGGAGGAAAATAGAGAGTTTAATTCTGCATGCACGTCTTCATTTGCTTTCACTGCCAACGATGCTGGTTTACCTGTATGTTTGATATGTGCAAACAATGTAATGTTGAAAGACACTTCCAGAACAAGCACACAGCATTTCATGAAAAATATCACGCTGGAGATGATTTCTCAACTGCTGCAGCAAACTCTCCTCTTCATAAGAGTTTGATATTGTTCTAACAGGTAAAATAGCAATACAATGTCAAGAATTGTCTTTATTCTATAGTTTTTGTATATATAATATAACTATATATAAAACTTTATAAGCTGTGA
>NW_022280196.1:315590-316150 GCF_004355925.1 Anarrhichthys ocellatus
TATGTATATGTATGTATATATATATATATGTATGTATATATGTATATGTATGTATATATATATATGTATGTATGTATGTGTATATATATGTATGTGTATGTATGTATATGTGTATGTATATATATATGTATATGTGTGTGTGTATATATGTGTATGTATATGTGTATATATGTGTGTATATATAATATACACTTATATAATAATATAGATTTTTTATTTTAAATGAAAACGAAAAAAGCAGGGTTGTCATATTTAGTTTGATTGTAAAAATACTTAACAGTAAAAAAACGTATTAAACTCATTAGCAAGACCAGCTGAGGTGGTGATGTCATCAAGTAAGCTGCTGTTCCAATTGTCCATACTGCGTTCTCTGGACTTGGAGTCCAAACTGGGTCTCCGTCATACAGTTTGATTTTTGTTAATGAGAAGACAGTTATATTAGCTATTGTACACTGAATAGCTGGCCAGCCAGCGTTTCTCAGATTGGAGTGAGACAAGGAGAAAAGGTGATGTCGTAATCTTCGCAATAACACAGGTTTGATGTGACGTGTCGAGTCTTG